>NC_091833.1:109989316-110291566 GCF_037783145.1 Equus przewalskii | reverse complement strand
TGGGCGTTCCAGGCCTGCCACACTCAATGGTGCCTCCACTCTTTGTCTTAAGAAGTCTTTCCCTTTTCTGATATGTTAAAAATGTTCTTTAATTTTTATAATCTGTGTATAGATGAGTGTGTGTGTGTTTCATCCACGTAGAACTTATTTTGGTGTGTAACATGAGTTAATTATGTTATTATTCCATGTGGAAAAGAACATTTATCCAAACACTATATGTTGAATAAATGATAGCCTGTCCTTTCCCCACAGGTATTTCTAGTAGATTTCAAATTACCGTAAGTGTTTGAGTTCAGTTTCTAGGCTCTGTATCTCCCCATGTGTATCTGTCACTTTGCAAATATCACACTGCCTTGAGCCATACAGCTTTAAAAATCTTTGTGTTTGGTAGTGCAAGTCCACTTTTCCTGTATTTATCTTTTCCTCTAGAATTATTATAGAGAATTTGAACCTTGATTTTTAATATAAATTTTAAACTCATTTGATAAATTAGATGTCAAAACATATTGAGAATTTTATTGGAACTGTTTCAAATCTACTGATTAATAGAGGGAGAATGACAGTTTTGTAAAATTGAGTATTTCAACAACATTCTGTATCACTTCATTCAAGGGTTAAGTTCCCACAAATGTGTGTGTTTGGCCTGGTTTCAATCCTGTGATCATCTCTGGGGCAAAGCAGGTAAGGCCACGTGGTTGGTAGCCCCACTTGGACCCAACTGCTTGTGGATGTCCTGAACTTTCTCAAGAATTTATTGTAGGAAAAGCAAAAAGAATTGCTTTTAAAAATCTTTCTCCACCATTTCCTCATATTTTTTCCCCTACACACCAAAGCTTTTATTTCATGATAGTCTCTTTAATGTGAATTATGATAGCAGAATTTATTAAATTCCAATGCTACTATTATTATTTATCAAATTCTTACTATGGTACAAACACAATGTAAAATACTTCAAATATATTTGCTCATTGAATCCTCACTAAAACATTATGAAATAGGATCAATGGTTGGTCACACAAACTAGAGTAGACCTACTCATGAAAATATTGAAATGGTTCCATTAAAAGAGTAATGACTGCTTCCCAACTGTCCTGGTTCCTTTCCTCGTCAGCTGGCTCAGCTGTGTTTTTCCCCTCAGCAGTCTTCAGAGCTCCCCACAATCCAGCAGATGAGAAGGTACATCTGGCCCAGGTGAGGCTCCAATTAGCTGCACTGGTTCTATAACCAGCATCCTCTCTGGGTTGCCAGTGCCTTTGCTGTACCAGTCATCATTATTTTTAATATCCTTCCTGGAAATAGGTATTTCCCCTATTTTACAAAAAAAGAAAATTCAAATTTAGAAAGATAAGTGGTATACTAATAGTCATGGAATGTTTAGGTCTCAGACATAGAATTCAACCCAACTCCGTAGAATGAGATACCATAGATCATTAGTTAAAAATTGCAATTAGTTTATGAAAGCAGTTGACAGCCCCATGTCTCACTGCCCTTTGAACAAAGGCCCTCCTCCCCACCTTGGGTCACAGACAGCATTGGGAGAGTTCATAGCCTATTGGTTCTGGGGTTTCAAGCCATTTCTTTCTTTCTTTTTTTTTTTTTTTTAAAGATTTTATTATTTCCTTTTTCTCCCCAAAGCCCCCCGGTACATAGTTGTATATTCTTCGTTGTGGGTTCTTCTAGTTGTGGCATGTGGGACGCTGCCTCAGCGTGGTCTGATGAGCAGTGCCATGTCCGCGCCCAGGATTCGAACCAACGAAACACTGGGCCGCCTGCAGCGGAGCGCGCGAACTTAACCACTCGGCCACGGGGCCAGCCCCCAAGCCATTTATTTCTTAGACCCTCCATTTTTCAATGTGTTTAGGTGCAGCCATAAAGTGTAATACACAGTCAAATTATTTATAAATTTTAACAGCTTTCAGATCCATCTGCTAACTGATGGCCTTTGACTCTATAAATCATTTTGTCCAATGTAGGAAAACCAGGATTCATCAGCTCTGTGTCAAAATTCCTTTATGTGGCCATAATTTGTTCCCTGAATGAAATCTATCACCTTTAAAGTCACAGCTGGCTACGCGGAGGTGAAAAAACAAACATTGCCACAGCATCTAAGAACACCGTTGTCCAATAATGCCAAATGCTTATTAAACAAAAAGAACTGAAAGAGCACAGCATTTAAAAGTATTTGAAACAATTATTTCTGACTATATTTTACTTCATTCGACGAACGATTATTAAACTTTTCTAGTAATCGAATATGCACAAAGACGGTTATAGAAGAATAATTTATATTGGCTGCATTAATATAAACTAAATGTCCAATAATAGGACCATTATCTCACAAAAATAATATTTGCACCAGATTAAATACTTTACAGTTATTTAAGATTATGATTTTGGAAACTAAATAGTAGCCTATAAAATTATTATAATGGTAAGCATAAAAACTTGAATACAAAAATATATGTGCATTCTTATTTTTGGAAACAACTTTTTTCTTCTTTTCTCTCTTATTTAATGTGTTTATGACACAGCCATAGCCAAATTATTTATAAATCCTACCAATATTAAATTCCATTGTGTCCTAATGTGCTTCCCTTCTATAAATCCTGTATCCAATAAAAATGTATCAATCTAGGTAAAAGATTATATGTGTGGCCTCTGGAAGCCACAGTTGGTGACGGTTCCTATGATGTATGAGGATAGTTGGTCTACAGTCAAAGAAAATAAAGACATACATAGAGAAAAATTGAGATTTTACCTCATAGCAGTTGTGTTTGGTGCTCAAATTTGTCCCTAAATTCTAGGTCTTTGTCTTTATCAAAGTTTGCTTATGAAAGCCATGTGTAGATTCTATGAACTAAAATTATGACCTTCATCATGTAAGCTTAATGGAAGGCAATGTGGCTAGAGAAGACTAAATGAGGCTAGAAGTAATAGAAGATGGGGCCGGAGAGCTAAAGGGCTATCACATTTTGAGACGGTGTGAAGTCATGGAATCATATACAAACAAATTTAAACACATCATTATTAAAAAAGGTACATTATAATACCAGCAATCAGGAAACAGTATGTGTGATCTTACAAGTTGGTGCTTCTATTTTAGAAAGCAACTAACTAAATATATATGAATTTAGAGAGGTATATTTATACACTTTGAAGCAGTATTGCTATTTCTAGAGAAAGGCTTTCGGTATATTGGGTTATTTTCTCATATAATATATCCTATATAGAAAATTGCAATATTTGGAAGGAAACGTAAGTAGTACAGCTGTGTACATGTTAGTTTTAGATGCCAACAAAACTATAAGCCTGTCTTTATCTACACTCATCCATTTATCTTTCCCTCCTGTCATTAAAACGGGATGATCTAATGCTAATATCTCCAATTCCACTCTGTATTCTATCCCTGACAATTCCCAAGAGTCATTAATCCTCCAACGTCCACCATATCTTCAGATTCTCTACAGGTTTACATGTTTGCTTTTCTCTCTGTTCTTTTTCAGACTTTTTTCAAAGCCTTTCTTCTCTCATTTTTAATCAGTGTCTCTAGGGTCTGCCCTCGGCCTCCTTCTCTCACATTCTATGTATTCTTCCTGAGGAGTCTCACCACCCCCAAGTCAGTGTCTCCAGCTCCAACCTGTGTCCTCAGCTCCAGTTATATCCTACGCTGAATATCTCCACTGAGCTTCTCCAGTTGCACTGGCACCTCGAACTGAACACATTCTCCTAAGCTGCAAATCTCATCCCCCTAGACGTTCTGCCTTAAGCAAATAAACCTCTCCTCTCGTTTATCGACTTGAGTAAAAGACACCACTCTCTAATCCAGTTGTTCAAGCCAAAAGAAGCTTGGAGCCCTCTCTGACCTCAACTTCCTACTTATCCCCCACGTTTATATTCTTAACCAATTCAATTTCATAATTTGAGGAGGAAATTAAAAATGAACGGGAATAAATAATATTGTGTTGATTCTTTTCAGGTGGAAGCTCCACTCTCATCCCAAAGGGAGGGTTGGAGTCCCTTTTTTCTACCATTAAAATAGTGAAGAGATGGATCATATTTTCTACATTTGTCTCATTCTTCTTGATTATTAGTTATTGTTTCATCTGAACATACGTTATATAGACTTGATATCGGACATCACAAATCATTCTATGAAATTACGTTCATAACTTCAAATCACAGCTGGAGTCTATATGAATAGGCATATTCAGGGAGAAAAGGAAAGTAAGATCATTTTAGTACTTACAACATTTGCCCTGTCATTACATCTCATATCAGTCATGTGAAAAGAGGACTAGAATACCTTTTTTATAAATGAGGGAACTGAGATGCAGAATTTTTAAGCAAATTGTCCAAAATTGCATACATTTAGAAAGTTATAAACTTAGGTTAAAATTTCATTTCTCAAAATTCTCTTCATTTCTCTTATTTCAAAATGCCATACATATATTTTTGTTTATGACTCAATAGTTTTTATTTCAAATTGATAATAAACAGATTAATTTGATGTTCTTGTATCATATTAATTATTTAAGTAGAGAATGGTTAAAAGGAGTCTGCTGCTGGTGAGCATTAGGTACTATACTCTGTGCTTCACAGAAGTGCTGTATCAATTGACTTATTCATCAAGATAATTTTATCATTATCATCACATTTTACAAAATACATTACAGACACAGAGTATATATCAGGAATTCTTCTCTATCAAATGTCAGAAACAAAAGTCAAATAATTTAAGTAAAAGGATAATTCCCTGGCTTATGTAATTAAACAAGAATAGATGACCCAGGAAGGTAAAGAAGCAAACAATGTGCGGAGCAGGTGTAGAGCTGGGATTGAGGAACAACTTGATCCACTAAAGCGACTTCTCTTTCTCTCTCATCCCTGTGTATTGTTGTACACAGGCTTCATTCTTTTAAACAAAACAGCAACTGCTAAACCTAACAACTAACATCTTTGCCATCACAGAGAGACTAGTTTCTTCCCTAAGTTTATTTCAGAAATTTTTGGAAGGGAATTCTAATTGGCATGTCTTGGTCACATGCTCACCCCTTGGTGAATTAGCTGTGTGCAAGAACTAGGTCTTCACAGAGAGGGTCACTCCTAATCTAACTTCATGACTGGAGTGGGAAATGGGGAGAGGAGAGATAAAACAAGACCGTTTCCTTACAATACTAATAATTTACTAAAGATCATATGATTAGTAAGTGGTGGAGCTGAAATCTCACATCTTTGAACTTTCAAACATCATCTCTTTAAACTTAAACTTATTGCCTTTCAATAAACATCGTGTCAGAGAAAATTAAAAGAAAGAAAAGTCCCTATTTTCCCCATATTTCAAGTAAATATATCTTTTCCATCCTTCCTAAAAATTTTAAATGTATAATTTGTTGAATTTTAATGGAAACTTTTCACATAAACTCACCAAGCATACAAAAAGAAAACTTTTGTCAGATTATATATTCGGATTTGAGTTTAGAAACGTATGGTCATTATACATAAATTATAAGCATTTCCAATTAATGAACAGATCACATCATTCAAATAAGTTATAGTTTGTAAAGTACTGTACTTCTTTTTTTGTACAATCAATAGAGTTACAAATCTTTAGAAAATATATAAATAAATATATGCCATAAAAGATAAAAAAGGGTAAGGTTGTGATTTTTCTATTGACTTTTATAGTTTTTTTTCCTCTACACACTGTTACAGAGATAACCACTCAGTGAAAAATTCAGAAGAATATTATAGATATCTTTGACTAAAGGAATATTTAGAAACTGGATTTTATAAATACACTATCTGTGCCACGTGACATATTCCATCAAGAATAGTCCTTACTGTCAGTTGTCTAATGCACTTTGGTTGAGCTATTCATTTGATCACTTGAGAAATAAAACTCTCATGGTTTAAAAAAAATGTTCATATATACACTAACATAGACCTACCACGAATTTTGTGGTGTAAGACATAATAATTCATGCATCATTTTATGGTAAATAAATTTAAGATCTGCATGCTTGGCATGATGAGCCAATAATGTGAATGAAAGAGACATTCAAGAATCACAGATAGAGAACTTGTTTTATTCTTTAAAAACAAACATTAATGGAAAACCTGGAGACAAGGTGGAGAAAACACTGCTCACAACAGAAGGAGGTGGGATTTCACCACAGGAATGCACATCTGGTTGTGAGGCTATTATTAGGAGCTTAAGACTCTCACACCTTTCCCCCACAGTTCTGGACATGTTAGCTTAATGCTTTCTGAAGACCACCTGCAGGTAACACTTTCCTGAGTATTTAACATAAGGCTGGATAAAGCAAAGGTCAAATTCCCATAAGCATCTGCAAACATGTCCAGGATTCAGACTGGTCTGAAGTCCTGCACGAGGCTCAGAGAGGCAACAGGATTTCATTTCCATCTCAAGGCATAAACATATGAACTAGGATTAAACATCTTGGGATTTATGATTCCAAAATAATACTACTTCACTACTTCATTTTGTTCAATTTTATGTGGGAAAAGATCCACCTTTGACAACATTGTTCCTATATTATAATAACAGAAACTTATAGAAGAATATGATTCCATCATAATTTCTCAGAGAATTAGCGGTAGATTGATGTTACTTGATCCTCAAAAAGGTTGCTCTTTCTATAACTTACTTAGTATTGTAGATTCCTCCATCCATCCTTTAAAAATGAAGTACTGTAAACTGCTTATCAACAGTGAGTAATAACCCTGTCTGTGACCCAGGAGCCGTCTTGATACATCTTGGAGCTCATGTATGAATGTCCTAGAGGTTCTAAGAACAGAGTTGAAACTGTTTTTGCCTCATGGATAATGGTCATGGTTATGGTCACCAAGACAGATTATCTTGTATTTATGTTGCTTCTATTCTCTAGAGGGGCTCTCTATCTTACTTTCCCCTGGCCATGGATAGAAGGAAGATTTATTGAGATAAATACTGAAAAGAAAATGAAAGTAATGAAAAAGGAACAAATTATAAGGAACAGCTACCCAAATCTCATTTTTCACTTTCTCTGTCATCTTTTTATTTATAAAATAAAAATAAGCATTAAAAATAAACTAACAAAATGTGCTGGAAGGAAATTGAAATGAATCAGCTTATATTGGGCAAAAACTCTTGGACTTTGATGTCACCTCAACTTGTGTTTCCAATCTGGGTTCTGTTACTTATCAGCTATGTGATATTTAATAAGTACTTAACCTTTCTGTACTTCAGTTTTTTCATCTCTAGGTAGGTTGCATTATCATAAATGTAAAATAATAAAAAGCTTTAAACAAGATAAGGTAACTGTAACAGTGCATGGCGTATAGCAAGGATGTGACAGATATATATCTCCTTCACTTCTACTTCTTTCCATGAAAGGCTCTCAAACACATCTTCCATTACGTTATGGTACAAAAGGTCAGTGAAATTTGGAAATAGTAAATAAGTAACCAAAACTAGTAAATAAGTAACCAAAACTCTTCTTTTGGTTGATCTGACACCTGACTAAACTTCCTTTTGAACAGTATTAAATCAGTTTAACGTACTTATGAAATGTCACAGAAGAAGTACTGCCTTACCCAATCTGGATTGAAATGGTTCATTCCTTTCCTGCTGTGCAAGCCACCCAACCTGGGAGAGCAGTACTAAGAACTGAAAAGATCCCATATTCTTCCTCCCAACCAGACGATTTTGGTTTAAACAATGCCAACCATGTTCAGAAGCCATCATTTCTCTGTCAACTCCTCTGATTCCTTTCTCTCATGGACCAAGGTGCACTCCTATTCTAAAGAAAATACTTAAGATGGAAGCAAGGTCTCTGTTGAATACATCTGACTCTCTCAAACTAACAATGGGCTTAGCATATACTAGTAATGCATTTGTTTGCATTCTGGACTGAAGGAAAGATCAAGGACCTTTCCTACACTTCATATGGGTAAGTAAAAATTTGTAAGAATGGTGAAGGGAAAAATGAATTTCTTAAGATTCTTTAGGTAGCTAATCTTCCAGAAGATTTATTTTTAGAGAAAGGAGAGAAGGGTATATAAATATACTGCAGAGAGTATAGTTTCTCTGTATTGTCTCCCTTTCATCTCAAGTTTTCATGGTGAGCAGAGAGACCAAGAGCTTTACCATTTTTGGAAGGCAGCCTCACAGTTGGCAGTGAAATTAGCAGGACCTGGCAAGTAGGTCCAAGTAGAGGACCATGGGAAAGAGGACATAGGTCAGCTATTCTAGCCAGGGTGAATACTAAGCATACGCTAAAAAGAATAAGAGGTCTCAGTCCTAAAGAGTATGGTTCCACTAGATCTCCAAGGAAAAGGCCAAAGAGAAATCTGGACTGAAGGTTGAGCTCACAGTAAAGAGTACACATGTTTTCTTCGTATTTCTCCATGTTATGCCTCTTAGAGAACTACGGAGTTCATGGTAAGTGTATAGTCAGTGATTTAGACTCTTGGCCATAAAAGAGAAACCATGAACCATGAAGAAGATTTTTATTTCTGTTATTTGTCCTTCTGCTAGAAATCCTGCTCCCTATCCCTATAAATAGACCTAACTATGGATTTTTGAAGACATTCTTTCTCCATTTTGTCTCTGACTCTTCTTAGAGCTGCTAGACAGAGAAACAAAAAGTCCATCAGCTATTCTTCACAAACTGGGAGAAGTACAGTGGATCAAACTTTTGTTTAATTATGGCAGATTAAATGCATGAATGATCTCTGCCCTCTTCTAAAATCCCAGTAAAATGTTGTGGAAAATTTTTTAGAAGGCATAAAACAAAAGAACAAGGAATTTGAAAAGGGAGATGTGTCTAAGTTCGTGTTCCCTGGGAAAAAGACTCTAAGATGAGATGTGTGTGTCAAAAGTTCATTAGGGAGTATCCTTAGAATTAAGACCTGTGAGGGAGTAAGTATTGTGCATAGGGAGAGATTGAACTGTGATTCTAATTGCAAAGAAAGAAGTCAGTTGAGCTTAAGGGAACCTTTGGAGCTAAGAAGGCCCTATAGATTGTTCCTAATGGAAGTGTGGGTATGAGATCTTTGCAACCACACGTTAACCAGTGATTGGAAGCAGGCTGCCACCAAAGAGAGACATGAACTTGGGTGAGCAGCTCTCTTATGCTGAGGGCAACTACTGGAGGAGGGCTCAACTGTGAGCCATCTACATGATAGCCAGAACTCCTGGGAACTGGAAGAAATGAGTGTCTAGGTCCCCACTATAATGATTCATCAGACAAGAGTTATAAACATCATTCTGTAAAAAGAAAAGTTGATGGATACATAGTAGCTGACTTAGAAAAGCAGAATGGGCAATGCTGAACCCTAACTGTCTACTGACTTAAGAACAACAGAAAAAATGGAAGGTACAGTGAGGCAAGGAGCTATAAATAAGACTTTTTGCTAAAAAGTCTCTACAGTAGATGTAAGACCATGGTGAAAATTTTATATCTGTGAAAGGACGAGGAGAGGAAGTAGGGCAGGGTAGGAAGAGCCTCATACCAGAATGCAGATCTGATAAAATCTCAGCTGACCCAAAGGGGAATTCCCCAGGAAAGAATGCCCATTATAGGACTCCTAGTTTGGGAAGAAATGGACAGGCCTTGAGATTTCACCATGTTCACTCATTGGCTGGAGCTGCTCGGGAAAAGGGTCCCACACTCCAATGTTGCAGTGACCACAATGTCACCACAATCGCAGGGCAAATTCAAGTTCCTCCTTTCAGGAAGATCAGAGTTGTACTTCTCCTTGGTCACCACTCATCAGAAGTTTGACAAGGGAAATGCATTCTGAAGGGAAGGATTTCCAAAAATAGTTCTATTTTCTGTTAAACTATCAATCAAGAATGAGGATAAAAACAAAGTAGTTCTCAGATCCTTGACATCTTAAAAAAATAATAATTCCCTTTCTACTCTAGGAAGGTAATCTGGGAAGAAAATCCTCCAAAAAAGGGAGTGAACCAAGAAACGGGAATTCACATGATACAGAAAACAAAACATTAGACATAAAAAAAAACTCAAAGAAATTCCCATTTAAACAGGTGTACAGGAGGACTAAAGAGTAATCAGTGCAAACTGGGATAAGAAGATGTGTCACTTTTCCCCTCCCCCCAAGAAAACCACACCAATCTTCTGTCAGTGGCCATGCTGTGGTAGCAGCTCACATAGGAGAATCAGGAGAACTCACAATTATACACACCTATGTACGGGGGCTTTGGGGTAGTGAAAGGAGGAAGATTGGCAACAGATGTTAGCTCAGGACAAATCTTCCCCTGCAAAAAAAAAAATTTTAGAAAAGAAAAAATAAATAAATAAAAGTCTTACCTTATGTGTTTGTCTCTATTTAAAAGAGTTTCAGGGGCTGGCCTCGTGGCTGAGTGTTTAACTTTGCAAGCTCCACTTCGGCGACCTGGGGTTCACCAGTTCGGATCCTGAGCACAGACCTACACACCATTCATCAAGCCACACTGTCATGGCATCCCACATAAAAGAACTAGAATGACTTACAACTAGGATATATAACTATGTACTGGGGCTTTGGGGAGAAAAAAACATTTAAAAAAAAGAGGAAGATCGGTAACAGCGTTAGCTCAGGGTCAATCTTCCTCACACACACACACACATACACACAAAAGAGCAACAAATAGATAAATTTTTTTTAAAAAAAACACTTTAAAAGAGTTTCATATTTCCATTAGATATTTGTGGAGAGGATAATTAAGGATAGATACATAGAAACCCAAACCAAGAAAAACAAAGCAATTGGTAAAATTAACCAATAAATAATATCATGCAAGGAAGGAAATGATTCATCATAATATACAACAGTACACAGCAAGGCTTAGCTTTGAACACTATTTACGTAGTCATAATTTATATACTACACCTAATAATTACTTAAGAAACAATTGTTAAATAACCACTTTTGGTACATAGGGTAGTAAAATGTAAATGGGGACTGATGGTGAAAGACGGCTAAAGTTTATCTTTCATAAGGAAAAGTCGACAAATAGTATCACAAAGGAAAAAAGAGACAAACACAGTAAAGACATATTATTTAGAAATACCAGGAGTAGCTATAGTAATTGGTAAGCTATCATCTTTGTGAAATGGGAGTTGGGAGTGGAGTGTTTTAAGACTTTTAGTGCTACTTGACTTTTTCGAATTAGATGCATATGTTAACCTTGATAAGAATACAGTTTAGCAAAACAACACAAGAAGTCACGAAGACCAGACTGGTAACTATGCCATGGGCATGGGAGTGAACAGAGATGAGTTCTGCTCTAAAAGACTTCAATGTGTTTTTGACAATAATGCCACCTCACACATGTAAACCACATTACAGATGGCAGAGCACAGCATACACATCATGAAATGCACACATTTACCCCATATACCTCTCTTCTGTGCAGTTTCTTTACTGACTGCTCTTCACTTTGTGCAATGTCCTTCAATTCTTCCCTACCTGGCAAACCCCTACTCATTTCTCAAGATGATGTTAAAAAATCGTCCTTTCTGTGAAGCCTTCCCTCTCACAGCAGAATTAATTATTCTCTCATTTAAGCCTCCCATAACATACAGACTGTAGCTTTATCATGGCATCCCTGCCCTCTGGCACCATTAGTTACTCACCTGTTTGTCTCTCCTGATGGACATAGCTACTCCTCTTTGAGTAGGGACATGTTTTATTCATGCTTGTGTCTGTGCTTCCTTTTACTGAATCAGGCACATACAAAGCCAAGCCTCTATTCATATCTGCTAAATTAATTAGTTAGAGCATCACTGCATATCAGAGAAGGTAGGGCAGCTCTCATTAGCTTCCTTTGGTAGTTGATGAAATTGAGTCTCAGAGTGACGGAGCACACTGCCCAAGGTCACAGAGATAGCAGCTAGGAGGAACTTTTGGTCTTTGATAAAGTTTGTCTCTCATGCACAAATAATCCAGAAGGGGGTTATTTGTTACGAGGATAATCATGATCTTCCTTCCAAGTCCCTTGGTACCCCCATTAGGCACCGAATCAAGGTTTAGTTAAGCAACAGGACCAGCCCTGAGTGGCCTTTGGTCTTTTCTTGGCAGTTAAGTAGCACAGTGCCCTATTGTAGAGTTGGCCCTGAGGTGCCTTGAGGCTCCTCAAAGTTAGTGACTCTCACTTCCTACTACCAGGTCCCAGTGGATCCCAGACTAGGACAAGTTCTGCCTACTTTCGAAGGCCCCAGGCTCAAGCTGACAAGTGAATAGTAATATGATTCTCTAGCATTGAGTTTTCTTGGGAGGAGAAAACCACAGGGGCACAGAGTTTAGAAGTGCTAAGGAAGAAAATCACAGGTGTTAATATGGAACACATTACACATGATCACGTGGCAATAATAAATCCACTCACAGACTATCTAGTTTTTGTATGTTCTCTGTTTAAGTGCACAAAGCTTATTTCTAAAACGTGGAGCTTTAAATAGAGCAAATACTTTGAAAAGTAAAGTTTTCTAAGAGCAGGTGTGATTGCAGCTGACCAAGTGCTGGCACTCAATAAATGTTAATGGAATGATTAGAGGCTTAATAAGAGTAGCAATAAAAAGACTTTTCCAAATACCCATTTAAGTCTTAAACTAGGTAAAATTTCCATGCCAAATATTTCATACCAATTAATCCCAAATGGACTTGTTGATTTTTATCAATAGTACTATGTCTCCTCAATAACAGAAACTCAAGCAACGTGTTCTCAGAGCAATATTGTCTAAAGAAAACTTGCTTTTAAGCCATTTCTTTATTGTGCGTCACCCCAACTAGAGTACAAAATTCTTGAGATTACATTGATGTTGTTGTTACCTCCCCTTTCTATTAACAGTAAAAGTGCTCAGTATCATTTTCCTCCTACATTAACCACCCACAGAGTCCCAGGACTGTTTAATTGAAGAAGAGAGTACTGATGTAGTGAACAGTATGCAAAAAGTGCACTGTTAGGTTGCTTGCAAAATAAATCTAATTTAAGAGATCTTTCCCTAGACTATTCTGCAAGTGTGTGTGTGAATATGTGTAGGTGCATGTGTATGCATTATAGTGGCAATTTGTCTATAAATTATTTAAAATATGAATTGTATAACAATTATCCACATCTCTTCATGAAGTATACATAAATTTGGAGCTAAGGGAGAGGTCAAGACTAGAGATATTAATGTTGGAGTCTTCGGCATATACAGACTATTAGCATATTATGGAGGCAATATACAAATACAGTCATATTGTTAAATAGCTAAACTTTACAGATTTGTACAAAGCGAAACACCAAAGTCCACCTTCCAAACATCCTCTCCCATTCCTACCAATGTTCAGTTCTCTTCCTTGATTTAAGAGAATCATGCATGTTTGTCACTCATCCCTTTCAGTCCCCTTTCTACGCATTAATAAATAGATCTATCAATATAATAGATAATATGAAAATCAATGTACCTAATTCTCTTTTTATAATCTACCATGTTAACCTTTATTTTTTTAATATATGTTTTTCATACTGTAAGTAATCAGTCCTTTTATATTTATCCATCTTTTCTACTGAACATAGATAATCATAGCATTTCTCATATTATTAAATATTCTGCAAAAATATCATTTTAAGCACTTCGGCATATGGTATATCCGATTTGGGACATTTATATTATTATAAAATCCTTGCTATTGTAAAAATGTTTAAAAGGTGTTGACATCAATACTTATCTACATGTCAGATTATCTTCTAGGCATTGATTTGAAAAAATTGGAGTCTTTATGTACATTGAGACAAATTGTTCTTAGGACAGAACACGTCAATTTTTAGTTCCATTAATAGTTATGTGAATGGCCCTCTCCTTTATCTTTGTTACCAATGAGTATCATTATTTTAAATCTTTGATTAGTAAAAAAAAAAAAAAGAATCAGTATAATGAAACACTTCCTTTTCATTTCCTTTATTAGTGCCAAGGCTTAATATTTGGAGTTAATCATTTGAATTATTTTAATTTTCCAAATTAAAATTACAAAAGTAATTTACCCATTTTTCCTCATATACTTTGTAATCCCTCTGACCAATCCCTTCCTACCACACCTCTACCCCTGACCAGGAAACCATTCCTCTGCTTTCGGTCACTATGGATTGGTTTTCATTTTCTTGTAATTATATAAATGGAATCATACTGTACATTCTCTTTTTTGTGTGTGACTTCCATTACTCTGAATTATTTTGATATTCATCCATGTTGTAGAGTATATCAATAAGTTTTTCCTTATTATTACTGAATAGTTTTTCAACAAATGGGTACTGAAGGACAGTTTACCCAGTCACCTGTAAATAGACATTTTGGGTTGTTTCCAGATTGGGGCTATTATGAATAAAGTTGCTATGAACATTCAAATACAAATTTCACTTGGCATGCTCAATCATTATAGTTTTAACCATTCTAAAACATTTTTGGTGTATCTCATTGTAAGTTTAATTTGCATTTCCTAATGACTGATGATATTGGGTATCTTTTCATGTGCTTATTTGCCATCTATATATCTTTTTAGTGAAAAATAATACGTTCAAGTCTTTTGCTCATTTTTAATGGATCGTTTACTGAGTTTTGAGAATTCTTTATATATTATGAATATAAGTCCTTTAACAGATGCATGATAATTAAATACTTTCTCCAATCTTTGGCTTACCTTTTCATTATCTTGTATCGTTTGAAAAGCAATTCTTCACAATTTTGAAGAAGTCTAATTTATCCATTGTTCTTTTCTGGATCACACTTTTGATGCCGTAGCTAAGAAATATTTGCCTAACCCAAGATCACACTAGTTTTCTCCTAGAATACTTATAGCTCTCAGTTTCACATTTAGGCATGTGATGCATTGTATTTCATTTTTGTATATGATATAAAGTACATATTGAAGTTCATTTCTTAGATATGAATATACAACTATCCAGCACTATTTGTTTAAAAGCTACTCTTTCTCCACTGAATTACCTTTTCATCTTTTCCAGAAATCAGTAGTCCATAAATGTGCAATTCTAATTCTAGGCTCTTCAATCTTTTCCACAGAACAATACCACATTGACAATAGCACGTTATCTTGCTGGCTGCCACTTTATAGTAAGATTTGAAATAGAGTAGTCTGACACTTCCAACTTTAATCTTCTTTCTCAGGATTGTTTTGATCATTCTAGGAATTTTTGATTTCCATATATATTTTAGCATCATCTTGTCAATTTGTAAAAAACAGCAAGTCTGCTGGGATTTTGATTATGGTTGCATTGAACCTATAGAGCAGTTTGGGAAGAACTGACATTTTAACAATGCTGAATCTTTTGACCAATGAGCAGGGCGTATCTTTCCATTTATTTAAATCTTCTTTAACCTGTCTTCATCGTAGTCTGCTGTTGTTGTGTGGAGTGTGCTATAAATATTAATTAGATCAAGTTGGTTTATTATACTCTTCAAATCTTTGATATACTTGCTGATTTCCTGTCTACTCGTTCCATCAATTATTGAAAAAGAGGTATTGAAATCCCTAACTTTAACTGTAGATTTAACTGTTTCTCCTTTAATTTTATTACTGTTAGCTTCATGTATGTTATGGCTGTATTGTTAGGTACATGAACATTTAAGATTGTTATGTTCTCTTATTGAACTGACTGCATTATCATTATGAAATGACCTTGTTTAACCCAACTTTAGTCTTTGCTCTGAAATCCTCCTCCAGAACAAAGAATATAATTTTTCATCTTTTGACATTTAACTTGTTTGTTCTTTTATATTAAAGTATGTTTATCTAGGCAGCATGTAGTTGAGCTGTCCTTTTTGATACAAACTTAGATAAATTGAATTAGTTAAATTGTGTTATTTAGATTGTTTACACGTAATGTGATTATTGATATGGTTAGCTTTCATTATCTTGCTATTTGTTTTCTGTTTATCTCATCATTTCTTGGTTCACTTTCTCCTATTTTTCCATTTATTTTTATTAATTCAATAAATTTTATAATTCAATCTTATATATGTTGGCTTATTAACTATAACTCTTTGTTTTGTTGTTTTAGTGGTTTATTTAGATTTGGATCTTTTACTTATTACTCTCTGTCTTCAAGTGATGTTATACTACTTTCATATACTACTTACAATAATACACTTGAATGCTTCCCAATGTTTGTGTCATCAGGGCCATACAGTTTACTTTTACGTATGGTATAAACACTAAAGATTATTATTATTTAAACAATTATTTCTTAAGTGATTTTTGAAAAAACAACACTATTTTATGTATTTATCTATGTAGTTATTATTTCCTTTGCTTTCTATTCATTTATATAGATCCATATTTCCATCTGGCATCATTTTCTTTCCTCCTGAAGAACTTCCTCTAATATTTCTTATATTATGAGTCTGCTGGTGATGAACTTTTTTCAGCCATTGTTCATCAAAAAAAGTAATTATTTTACTTTTATTTTTAAAGATAACTTTTCTGGGTATAGAATTCTAGGCTTTAAGATGTTTTTCTTTCAGGATTTAAACGATACAGGTCCACTGTCTTCTAGCTTGCATTGTTTTGAACAATATATATTCTATCACCTTTATCAATGTTCCTCTTTAACTCCCTTATCTATGTTTCCTTGAAAGTTTTAAGATTCCGTGATTATTACTAATTATGAGAAGTTTGATTATGTTGTGCACACTGTAGTTTTCTTCATATTGTTTGTGGGTATGTGTGTGCACACGTGCAGTGCAAATACTTGGGTTCATTGAGCTCCTTGGATCTTTGAGTTTATAGACATCATCAAATGTAGAAATTCTTTTCACCATTATTTTTCAAATAGTTATTTTCTTTATCTTTTCTCCTTTTGGGGACTTCCAGTACAGTATTTCAGGCTGTTTTCATTTTTCTCACAGTTCGGTGATGAACAGTTGATTTTTTAATTGTTTTTTTCTCTCTGCGTTTGATCTTAGTTTCTATTGCTCCATCTTCAGGTCCATTAATCTTTTCTTCTGTAATGTCTGTTCTGCCAATAATCTCATCCAATGTATTTTTCTATATCAAATATTGTAATTTTTATCACTAGAAATTCAGCTTGGGTTTTTTATATGTCTTCTATATCTGTTATTTTTTGAAACATATAGAATACATTTATAACAACTACTTTTATGTCCTTATCTGCTAATATCTGATTTCCATCTGTCACAATTGGATCAGTTTCTGATTGATTTTTCTTCTTATTATGGTTCGCATTTTCTTACTTATTTGTATGTCTGGTAATCTTTGAATAGATGCCAGACATTGCAAATTTTACCTTGTGTGGTGCTGAGCATTTTTGAGTTAGTATGAAAACACCTGCACATTTTTGTTGGACACAGTAAAGTTTCTTGGAAACAGTTTGATCTTTTCTAATTATGCTAAATCTTTTAGGTGTAATCAGACCAGTTCTCAGTCTACGGATAATTATTAACCACTATTGAGGAAAGACCCTTTTGTATGCAACCCTTCTTTGAGGCAAGACCCAGTGCCTGAGGAATCATGAGGTTTTCTAGTTGGGCTGGTGGGACCAGGTACTATTTCTGGCTCTCTAATTCTTTCAGATGTTCTTAGTTCCCCCAGCCTCAGATAATTTCCTCACATGCATGTGCTGTTCTGCCAAACACTCAAACGTATTCTCTTCAGATGTTCAGAGATTTTTCTCTGTGCAACTCTCCCCTCTTGGTATTCCACAGTGTACACTCTAGCTCTCTGGGTCTGCACAGACTCTCGACTTTGTCTCCTGAATTCACAGACAGAAGGACTCTCCAGGCTCCTGCATCCCTGCACTGAATCCTGAAAACACTCAATGAAATAAGACTGGAAAATAGTAGGACTCACCTCCTTTTTGTCCAGCTCTCGGGATCACTGTCCCTTACAGCCTGATGTTCAGTGTCTTGTAAACCATACTTGAAGGGGATTTAGAAAACACATACGTGCATGTTGGCACTTAAAATTCGTTAGGTATGTTGATAGGTCAGTATACTAGCAAGTTACATAAAACTTCTCCCGTCTCCCAAAATTATTTACAATAGACTCTCACTATATTATAATTTAGATGTAGAAGTGTACCTAACATCATTCTATCCAATGACCTTGTATCAGAATTGACCTCAGTGAGTCACAGAAGGTGGCTTGTATTGCCTTAAGTCAAATAATTCATTAAAAGAATCGCTGAGAACAAATTCTGTGATTTTATATTTGACCCCAGGGCCTCACAGTGTTCTTTGCAAAGAATAAATATTCTGTAACGCTTTTGACCAAACTTCAGTACTTTCTAAACTAAATCCAACAGAAATGAAATAGTGTATATGTATCAAGGCACAGGTTGTAACTTCTCTCTCCTTGTGAAAGATTTTCTCTGAAGTGCTACTTTTGTTTCCATGTTATTTCTCTTTGCTTAAGAGCAGGCATTCAACAACCAGAGGTTAATTCAACAAAAGAAAACAGGGCAAGTGCCAAGTATTATTATATCTATCTATTTCTATGATTATTTCTGTTTTAACCTATTTCTTGGCAAGTCTGAATTGAAAACATAATGATAGATATGCCTTCTGAATGAGGATCAAAATTCACCCAGAAAATTAAACAAGACTAAGATTTTTTTTTTATTGAAGTGTTAGTAATGTGTTAGTATCAGGTGTACAACATTAGGATCTGATATTTATAAACATTACAAAATGATCATCACAGTAAGTCTAGTTACCATTTGTTTCCCTATAAAGTTGTTACAATATTATTGACTATATTCCCTATGATGTGTATTATCTTCTCATAGCTTATTTATTTTATAACCAGAAGTTTGTACCCAGAGGGGAGAAGGATAGGGGAGTGGGTAAGACTAAGATTTTTATGGATTGCCTCCACTGGTTTATTGACTTATGGTGATGTTTGCAGATTTGGAACTCTCTTCCTAAAATAAAGTAAGCAGATTTCAGCAATTTCATTGTAGTACATAGGTGGTACCTGAAGGCTGTTTTGCACTTAACACTGATGTGGAAAATTCCGGTCTTAGAAGGAATGGACAAGGACTGAAGGTAGAGTCTCAATGGTGTTGAATTTTAGAGAAGATAAAAATGTGTAAAGGTAAATGAATAGTGGAGAAGTAAACAATCAGTGAAATAATAGTAGCAGTAAGAGTAACAATAATAACATGTCTTTATTAATGGGTGTTTTACAAAACATCTATATATGCAATATTTAATTTGATTCTCATGTCAACTCTAAAAGTTAATATTATTCTCAGCTATATTTTATGGACGAGAAACCTAGATCAGGTTGAGATAAACATACAGAACTAATTGTTAGATTACCAAGCATATCCTAGTCAAGTTATTTTCAGTAAGCACCTTTCTGAGCCTCAGTTTCCCCATTGGCAAATGGGAATGACATATGATTCGCAAATTTGTTGTAACCATGATGCTACATATATGAAAGTTCCAACCAACGTATTTTACACATTTTACAAAAACAGAGTTTAAAATGATTTTGCCAATGTCACTGACCTAATAAACATTGTTAACCTAACTTTTATGATTTAAGAGATTATGCATTTTTTATTTAGCCACATTATCTCTTCTACAAAATAATAATTATCATTATAATCAATTTCAACTTCTACTATATTTGTATGGTATTTTTCAATTAGCAAAATATTTAACAGATGGCAGGAAATAAAGTTAAAAGACATACATGAAGTCTAGCAAGAAATAAGCATCTCTCTATAAATTCCAGAAAGCAAACACCTTATAGGAGATAACTTTTCCCCTTCCTTAAGAGAATGAGTTAATAAAATGAAAATTAACATTTTTTGAATGCTTTCTATATGCCAAGCACTATTTTAAGAGTTTTGTTTGTTTATGACATTTAATATTTACAGTAATTTTGTGAAGTTAAATACTATTATTATGATTTTGCAGATGAGATCATCGAGGCTTGGTCTACTGAGTAGATGAGTTATAACTTGAATAGAAATTTGGGAGACACCAACAGGCATGTGCTTACTGAATAGTCTACACAAATTTCAGCAATAATAACAGTGACAACATGAAAATAATATTGATCATCATTATCATGTTGAGTGCCCACTAGACATTTTATGCTTTCTATAAATATTTGATATCTGTATGTACACATAGCCTCGTAACCATCAGAGTTACAGACCATATTTCTCCAGTATGCTTTGAGAGCAACTTTAAAATTGAAAAGTATTATTAAAAATATTTTATACATTCTTCCAATAAGGAAAATTGAACTCAGTGACATGTTGAATTGTGCTCATATTATGAATTGAGGAGACTCTCTGGTGTTATTTCTGTTCATTCTTTTTCTAATTATCTCCTTTTCCTCTTTGAGTATGAACACAAAAAATCATAGGAGTAAAAAAAGAGGAGTAGTTTATACTTTTAAGGAGAATCATGGAAGGCATCACAGAATAACTTACAGTTGAGGTGGGTCTTGAAAGAGGACTAATATTTTCCAAATTGAGTGCAGTAAATATCTTATTCATTGCTATGTTCTAAGGGCTGGAACAAGGCAGAATAGTGTGACCAGCTATTTGCACAAAAGACAAAATGAAAGGAGACACTAAATAGATTGCATGATGTATGCAAAAAAGCCTACTATAGAGTGTAACTTTCTTGAACAGGTTTGGTAAAATTTGAATCTGAATAACATGAATTACATTAAACTATCAAAGCATTAAATTTTTGGTATTATTTTCAATGTAAGTGTCAGAGTGAGTTGTGATGAAACCTAATTCTAATTGCAGAAATAGACCAATGCTTTTATCTGAGAAGCTAAGCTATTATTACCCACATAGATCCAGCATTCATAGAGAATGTTTTTTATTAAATAGGTTTTGGTTGTTGCACCTGTTAATTTCAAGGCATAAATATGTGATTCCCTTGGGAGCAAAGATCATGCTTTAGTCAACCCAGTGGTCTCAGTACCTAGCAGGGTTCTTGGCACAGAGTAGGAACTCTGTACATGTATCATGAATAAATGAATGAGTCTGGGCTTACATCCCATGAAGCATTATATGATTTGCCTTCAATTGATTAATCTAGTCCTAAGAACAAAAATCAGTAGAAGTTCTATGTGAAAGGCACTGTGCTAGGTGCTGGAATCCACCAAGAAATATGAAGGACATAAGAAGGACCTAGATGTAATAAAAATAATCACAAGTAAAATGAAAAATAGTTCAAGGTGCAATAAATGTGATTGCATATGGATATTGACTAAATTTTTTCCTACCTGCTTTACATTATTTTAGCATTTACTGTGATGTATTTGTGCTTAGAGATAAAAATAATACCTAATGGAGTTCCAGAATTGTATTCTACACAATATAATTGCCTATTGAAATTTTAACATCACTTTCCTGAATTTCCTTAAAATTCAACAGTTAGTGATTTATGGCATGGACACTCCATAAGTAAAAATGTATTTCATCACTAATCATGACAAAAAAACTTAGTAGTCTTTCTGGGGTTGACAATTTAGTCTTCTCTGGAGAACTGCTACTCTTATAATTAAGTCCTAGGCTTGATGCTCAGCTGTGGTCCATTTGTATTTCCTCTTTTGGAAATTTTACGTTTGATTCTTTTACTGACTTATCTATTTTGATTTGTCTATTTTACTGGTTTTGTATATTAAGAATATTTATATGTTGTAATTATGTATATTATTATATAATAGAATCTTAGTATTTATAATTATATGATATGCAACATATAAGTAAATATTCTTAATATATAAAATGTGATTTAATATTTTAAATATTTGTTTTAATATTTAATTTTTTAATATTTTTAATATTAAGAAAATTAACATCTATGGTCTATTTCCCACCTCCATTTGTCCTTTGACTTTTAGTTTTATTTATAATGTTTTTTTTAATTTTATTTATTTATTTTTTCCTTCCCAAAGCCCCCCGGTACATAGTTGTATATTCTTCGTTGTTGGTCCTTCTAGTTATGGCATGTGGGACGCTGCCTCAGCGTGGTTTGATGAGCAGTGCCATGTCTGCGCCCAGGATTCGAACCAACGAAACACTGGGCCGCCTGCAGCAGAGCGCGCGAACTTAACCACTCGGCCACGGGGCCATCCCCTATTTATAATGTTTTTGAACATAGGTAATTGTCCTTATTAATGTTTAGAAAGTAATTTATTAGGCTTTTCCTTTAGAGTTTCTTCCTTTGATGAGTATTTTAAGAAGTCAAAGTTATTTCGTAAAAGTTTTCATTTTAAGAATAATGCTACTCTTTGTAATAAATATGGAAATACATAGTGAGGGGGAAAAATTCCTTCATATTCCCAAAACCTTAAAACCATCACTAGACATATTTTAGCATATTTATGTCTCCCATTTGTATTATGTATATCTGTCTGCATATTTGAAATAATACTAAGTGTCTAATTTCCTCTTTCACTTTTTATCTTAGCATTTTCTGATGGCATTAATATTGGCTGTGTACACCCAACTCAGGATATTCACCATGACTCTTGTTGGAAAGTTAGCTTGCTTTTATTTTTTTCTGTTATAAGTAATGCTACAATAAACAGCTTTGTATGTAATCTCCCGTTCCCCAAATCAATGGGTTATTTCCACCGAACAGATTCAGACAAAATGCAATTTAGAGTCAAAGGATGGTAGTAAGGCATATTGCCAAATTTTTTTAGTAGTATTTCCACCCACCACAAATATGGGTCTTCACACAGTTCCCAACAGATAAGTCTACTGTTTCTGGTGGTCATGGTTTGCCCTTTGGGCCATACGCACACATATATGCACACACACAATCAACTCTTACCCATGTTTTAAGTGGAAATGATACTGATGTTTACCTCCTTTTGGTTACAGTTCAAGGTAAAAGAGGAGTAAATTGTGGCTTATGAGTTATTGATTGGAAGCAGAGTACCATTTGTCAAAGCCGTCATTGGCCTGAAATATCAGCAACTGTACAAACATATATGCCCCCATCACAGATTTTCTGCTCATGTTCTGTATGGAAACGCAAAGGCTTATTGATTGCATTCTCAAATTAAAGCTCAGCTCAATGGCTGCAAACATACCATTGCCTATAATACATTTATTTTTGAGACTTGTTTAACTGTAGCAGCTAAGAAAATCAATGTGTGGAGCCCAGCTAGACTGACCTTTAACAAACAAAATAACCTTTTATTTCTTTCTTTTGTCTTCCTCTCCTCAGGTAATTTTAGTCCAGCTTTTCTATGGTCTTATGACCTCATAGTACTTGGAAAACTCCACAAAAACCGTATTAGGTAATTTGGGGTGGAGACGACTCGATTGAGGCAGAGATAGAAAGGGACATTTGTACAGGTTGTAATATTTTTCAATTTTTTTAACAGCTTTATTAAGGTCACTTTATGGTGGTAACAGTTTCATGGGTGTTTGCATGTGTCCCAACTCATCAAATTGCACAGGTGCTAATTAACAGCCCAGTGCAGAGAACTTTTACGAGCTGATACATCTTGATGCGTTTTTATTTTCTTCATTTTTCTCTGCTCCCTCTTTCTGGGAGGCTGCTTTTGATGAAGTAAAATATGGTACCTCAAGAACCAATGGCAAATAAAAATGTCACTCTCAGGTGACATAAAAATATATGTACATAGAACTCATCAAAGGTTCTCACGTTTCTTCAAGAAGAAACACATCCTGGATTGATAATGTAAACAGCTCTTCAAAAGGGATCTGTGTCTTTTATGCCTGTGGAAAACGTTTTAATGTCTGTAAAAGTCCTCGCTTGTGGGCTGAGACTCCCTAGTCAAAGCTGTTAAGAAGGGAGGTAGATGAAAGGAAGGAGAGGGAGCCTGGAGAATCATGCCTCGTTGGAGTTTAAGAACGTCAATGTCATGGAGATAGTGAATATGATGGCTGAAAAGTGAAATACTTTGGCCTCATTCTCTCTTTTTTTGACAGATATATTGAGGTGTGATTGATATAAACATTATACCCATATTTAATGTGTACCGTTTGATGATTTGGGACTGATGCAAATACCTGTGATACCATCACCACAATCAAGGCAACAGACATATCCAACACCTCTCAGTTTCCTTGTATCCCTCTGCTTTTTGTTTGTTTGTGTGTGTGTGTGTGTGTGAGGAACACTTAGTGTTAGATCTACCCTCTTAACAAATTTTGAAGTGCACAGTACCGTGCTGTTAACTATAGGAACCATGTTGTACAGTAGATCTCTAGAACTTGTTCATTCATTATTTCTTTCAATTATTTATTGATATATTTACTTCACAGATACTGAGCGCTGATCCAAAGCTGAAGAGTGGTTGTCTATACACTCAGAGTCCAGCTTCAGAAGCAGACACAAGAATGTATACGAAAAATTCTCGAGTCAAGTCCTGGGGTTGAGATACGCCACGCTCCTTGCCACATATTAGTTTATCTTTTACTTCATATATTAATAGCTTCAAACAGGAGGTGTAATGCCATACTTCCTGGGAGTGTTTCCTACTTGAGAGATGCTTAGAATTTGGGAAGCCTGAGCAGGACCAGAGTGAGCCCTTAGAGAACTGATGTATAGATGGTATGATTCTTGCTCTAATTGATTGGAGGGGAAGTCTCAATGCTTCCTTTTCCTTTGATCACAGTTGAAAAGAAAAGTTCCAAAGAAACAGGCAGGAAATAAAGAAAAAGGCTTTTCAGACTGACATCAATCTGGACCTTGAACTTAAGAAAGAAATGATGCTCTTAATGACAACACATAGTCAAGAACTGCTCCTCATTGTGGGAAACTAATAGAAACTAGAAGCTGCATGTTAGAAAGTAATAAAGAATATTATTAGTCCATATGTTTAAGTGGCTCATGAACTAAACACAAAAGTAGAAAGCTAGTCAAGTTTTCTGAGATTTAGGATTTAGAATTTAAGTAATGATAAACACAGTAACATTTGCTTTCATCAGCTGGACAGAGTCTTTTATTGGTAGGTGATAATAGTATTAATGAGATTAACAATTGTTGCTCAAAAGTGAGTACTACTTATGTGCCAGAATAATAGGTATTTTACTTAGTTTAGTTTAGTTTACATAGTTTAGTTCAAGTCCTGGAAAATTTTTTTCTGTAAAGAACCAGATATTAAATATTTTAGTATTTGCAGGCATAGGGTAGGTCTCCATCACAACTACCCAACTCTGCGGTTGTTGCCATGGATGATACGTAAACAAGTAGGCATGACTGTGTTCTAATAAATTGTTGTTTACAAAAGAAGGTAGGCTAAATTTGGCCATAAGCTATAAGTTATGACCTCTGATTTAGCTCATTTGATAGCTAGAGCAACTCTAAGGTATTATTCTTAACCTCAGTTTATTGATTAGGTAACTGGGGCTCAGCCAGGACCAATAACTTACCTAGGACATGGAAGGGCTGATGTTCTAATATTTGTCAATTTAATCCCAATGTCAATGTCCTTTTCTCCGCATTACATTTTTTGCTTATTTGTGTCAGATAAAGGTGTCATTCCTGCCCTCTATGTCCCCTTCCACCAAAGGAAGTACTAGATTTAGAAGATATGTTGATTCTATTAATGTTCGGCTCCAAACTTCAATGAGCAATGTGTGCCCTCTGTTTCTCAAGTACAGGTGCCTGCTTCAGTGCTCAAAGATGTTTGCTAACTCTGCTTCTTTACCTTGTCTCTGTTGTTCTGCCTGCGCTGAAAGCCTGATGTACGAACCTGATTTTAGTGTCAAACTCGATCTGTCAATGCTATCATCTCTTCTTGTGTAATTCTTAAAAACAAGGGAGTGGGTTTGAAACCAAGGGGTTACTGATTGAATCCTAATCAACTATAAAACAATTCCATCTTGTTGAAAAGAAAAAGATCATGCTAAAAAGTTGAACTTCGGCCAAATGGGGCAAAGGGAATGATAGAAAAGGCAATATTTTCTGGAGGGAATAGTACTGGGTCAAGGAATGAAGATTCGTTGATTCAGTAGCTTCCACCTGTTAACCTAAAATAACCAAAATGAGAGGCAGAGAAGCATTTATTTTGGATGGAAGAATTGCAATTTGGGGAGTGTAGATTCAGGTATAAATTCAAATAGTATCTCGATTACAGGAGAGAGACTCATAAAGTTTTTATGGGAAAAAAGGGAAGAAATGAGATAAGTTGTATTAAAGTAAGTTAAGTTGTATGTTCATTGGTGCAAGACAAAGTAAGGATAGGTATGTACTTCATAAATTGGTTTGAGAGTCCATCATTAGGCAAAATGCTAGACTTGTACTTCATTGATTGATTGGCGATTTGGTGATCAGCAAAGTCCAATTTCTTCAATCCTTACAAACAAAATATTCTTGTCCTTACTGACTACTTGGAATGTTTGCAGTTTGGTCCAGTTAGGAAGATAAAGCAAACAAGATGTGCAAGGCAATTCCTCTGATATTGCTGCTGCAGCTCTATTTTGATATGCCTTCTTTCATGTCAGCTTTCACACACCTAAGCCGCATGGGCTTGACTATGTCACTTTGATGTCTTTATGATAGAATATAAACAACATAATTTAAAATTATAACCTTTTCAAGTTCCTGGAGTTAACTTGCTCTCTTCTACACATGGATGGAGATGTCACCAGAATCATGAGTTCTGATAGACACACGTATTGGAGGGCTACTTCCTAATCTCTTAGCTCTTCAATATCATTGGCTCCATCCTAAAACCTATCTTCATTGTCCTTCTCCTGTTCATCAAGCTCCCTTCCTCATCAAGGCCAAAAATGTTATCCCCACTTGGAGTTCTTTCCTAGTTCTGGTTTCTGGTATGAGAAGCAACAATCTCCGCAAGATACTGACATGAGGCATAACTTACCCTTCTTAGAAAATCTGCCTCCAATCTAGAGGAAAATAGCATTCTCTCTCCTGCAAGGTCAGTGGCATATAATATAGTATCTGTAGTATCGTATAAGAGGAATGAAGTATAAGTAGTGACTGTTCCCTCAAAGATATCAGGGTCTCTTGTCCAGTTACACTTACAAAACAACCTTCTGGAACACTACAAGAAACACTCACATCAGGTACTGCCTTAAATAGAAGAGCAATTTTCTAACATTAACTCCGAAGAATTGCATTAACATGCAAGCATCACCTCATCCAATTTTAACATCCTGTTTTCTTTAAAGCCAGGCAATCAGAGCACATTCTGAGGTTGGCACTAATACAAAAAAAGCAAATCCATAGCTCCATTGAGATTAATGTGTTTATTTGTACAACTAAAGGTGTGTGGCCAAATGTCACAACCTTCAGCTTGGAATGCCATGGTTTTTTAAAGTAAAATATAAATTTCACTTTTAATGGCAGCAGTTAAAAGAAAGCAAGCATTTTGCCTCCCTCCCTACCAAGGCTTCTTTTGTAAATTTGGGGTATGAATTGTTCCACTGTCCCTTTCCACTTGACTGTTTTAGTTTCCTGGAACTGCTCAAAGCGTGTTTTTCCACTGGTAATCAAAACTGCTCAGGCTTGCTGCTTCTCGGAGTATGTAAAACTTTCAGCTCTGAAGGAGGCTTCCAGTGTTGGCTCAGGTAATGTGACTGCATACACAAGAGCTTGCTTTTTAGATCTGGTTAACGGGAAATGGTTTATAAAGAATGCCATTATCTACCTCTAATGAAGGACCTGTCCTTCAACAAATGGAGAAGTAATCCTTCAGAGCACTCAGAGATTTTTTCAAATGGTTCATTTTTTGCATTCCTCTTACATTTGTCATCAGGTCCTTCGTACGTAGAGGGAAGAAGAAAGAAGCATGAGGCCACCCTAAGTGAAATTTCAAATTATATAATATTGGAAGGTATACTGGGTAACTGCGTGCTGTTTCCAATTACGAAGAGTTAATTTATACTTTTTAATGAGGAAACTGACATTTGTTCAGTACCTTCCATATGTTCGGTGCTTTACATTTTACGTTTATCCTTCACAATCCTTATAAGATGTATATTGCTACTCTCCCCTCATATGAGGAAAAATCAGAGATGCTAAGTGACTTACTTGTCCAGAGTCATGTAGTATTATGACATGGGAATTAAGAGCAAAAATTCCATAATCACAACACCTGGGTAAAAATTTCATCTCCATCCCTAGGTGATAGGATGTAAATGTCAGTCTTAGAGGCTGTACAATGAGGTTGATTGGTCTTCCTACTTAAGAATATTGATAAGTTGTAAGTTATCACGAAATAAAACTATGATGCACAAAACTTTTTAAAAATACTTTAAAGTGTGATAGAAAAGTTTTGATAAATAAGATATAGGAGAGCTTAAAATTTAAAACAAAGGAAAACAAATTTAAAAATCTTAATGTATTTAGACTAGCATGGGTTAAGTTGGCAAATTCCACTTCAGCGGCCCAGCCTTCGCTGGTTCGGATCCCGGTGTGGACATGGAACCACTTGGCAAGCCATGCTGTGGCAGGCGGCCCACATATAAAGTAGAGGAAGATGGGCATGGATGTTAGCTCAGGGCCAGTCTTCCTCAGCAAAAAGAGGAGGATTGGCAGCAGTTAGCTCAGGGCTAATCTTCCTCAAAAAAAAAAAAAAAAACCTTAATGTAAAATAAGCAAAACATATGATTAGATTAGTAGATTAAGTAACATAAATAACTAATGAACATAATAATCTTTTATCCCATTAATTATCAATGAGAATTTTTAAAATGAAACAAGAAAGTATCTTGTTATTCTAGTATATAAGCAAAGAATAGCACATTATTTTTAGTATTGGTGAAACAGGCACTTTTACGAGTAAATGTAACAGAATAATAGTACGATTTTCTCAGAGAGTAGGTTTCTAATATTTTGTTATGTATTCATACTATCTAAACATGGAATATCTAAGTATTGATCATGAAGAAATAATTGATGCTGTGAACGGAATTATGCCCTCTCCTCAATCCATATGTTGAAGCACTAACCACCAATGTGATGGGTGGTATTAGGAGACGGGGGTCTTTGGAAAATAATGTAGGTGAGATCATGAGGGTGGGACACTCATGATGGGATTAGTGTCCTTATAAGAAAAGGAAGAGACACCGTAGCTCTCTCTTTCATGTGAGGACACAGTGAGAAGGTGGTCACCCACAAGCTAGGAAGATCTTCACCAAGAAGCAAATCGGCCAGCACGTTGATCTTAGACTGCTCAGCCTCCAGAACTGTGAGAAATAGAAGTATTGTTTAAGCCCCCCAGTCTATGGTGATTTGTTATAGCTGCCTGAGCTGACTAAAACAATTGGCCAAAAACTTCAAGACGTAGCAATATAGATATTTGTAAAACATCATTTATATATTCTAAAATCTTGAAAAAACCTAAATATCTTACAATAGGGAATTAATTAATTTATGGTAAAATCAAACAATGAAATTATCTTCACTTATTTAAAGATATAGTCTATTATATTTATTGGCTTGGAAAAATGGTCTATATATTCTTATGTGAGAAAAAACATTACAAGAAATTGCATCCTGTATTCAATAGAAAAAGATATACTACCACCATAATCAAGGAAAGATGCAACTTGCTGAGCACTATGTGTCAGACAGTATATTAAGTAATATATGTACACAGCTTTAACTGATAGTTAAAATGGCTAAGTGATGTTTTATCATTCCTTATCTACAAAAGAGAAAGTAACCATAAAAATTTAAGAGACTTGCACATTTCTCAACTAGTATGTGTTAGAAGAAAGGTTTGAACTCAGTACTATCAGATCTCATAAAAGTTATTGAAACCACTGGGCTCCAACTTTTTTAAATTGTATACCCACCCGATATGTGTATGTGAATGATATACATATACACAAATTGGATACAGATTCAACTCTAAGCATGATGTACAGGATGTACAGAATTCCTTATTAAGGAAGACAAATAACAATCATACTTCAGATAATGTTTTCTGACTCAACATTCTCTCGATTAACTTCTTATATCCAATTTTAGCATGACTTTAAACTTATATTGTAGCTAAGAGTGAGCTTATATTAGAAGGAAGGGAAGAATTAGCTTTGACAGTTTCTGTGCTGGAATTGTAAACCATTTGTTTGTTATGAGACAATGAGTTTACATAAACTGGATAATATAAACTGAAAATCCACTTAACTAGGCTAGCACAAACTAATGTCATAATAAGCAGAATGGAAATCAGCAAGGGAGAAGATACATCCAAACTTTCCACTTTTAAAGTTTTTACTGTTTCACTACTATGCCTTTTGTATTATATTGACATTTAACTTGGTCAGATTTAAGGAAATTTAATAAATAGAGTATCCCTTTCCTGCCTGCATTCTAAATCAGAAAGAGAAATACGACAAAGTAATAAAAGGTATGCTTTACTCTCTCTCTTTGTTTCTCTGTAGGAAATGTATCTTTTCTCTCTTGATGTTCAAAGATTTCTCTTTATCACTTGATTTGACTATTACTTATTTTGATCATTATTTTGTCTTAAGATTTTTTTCTACCTTTCTCTCATCTTTCTTTCTGATACTCTAATTACATACGTGTTGCATCACTTAATATTGTCCTGCAGGTCACAATACTATATAGTATTATGTATACTACTATACAAACGAGAAGATAAACGTAAAAGCTTGAGATTTGGGGGCCAGCTCCGTGGCCAAGTGGTTAAGCTTGCATGCTTTGATTCAGTGGCCAGGGATTTCCCCAGTTTGGATCCAGCGCAGAGACATGGTACTGCTCATCAAGCCATGCTGAGGCAGTGTCCCACATGCCACAACCAGAGGATCTACAACTAGAGTATACAACTATGTACTGGGGGCTTTGGGAGGGAAATAAAAGAGAAGATTGGCAACAGAGGTTAGCTCAACTGCCAATCTTTAAAAAAAAAAAAAGTTTGAGACTTGCATATCTCTTAACTAGTATGATGAGACATTTCACAACATAATACTATATAGTATTATGTATACTACTTTATAATATTGTGACCTATGGGACAATATTAAGTGAGCAATCACATAAGCAAAGAAGCCCCAAGATCTGCATTCAGCAAGATGGAGACCCAGGAAAGCCGTTAGTGTAGTTCTAGTTCAAAAGCCAAAGCCAGCAGGCTTGAGACACAAGATGAGCCAACATTGCAGTGTGCATGCAAGGGCAGGAAAAAACTCACATTCCAAGTCAAGTGGTCAGGCGTGAGGAGCTCCCTCTTACTCAAGGGAGGCTCATCCTTTTTGTTCTATTCGGGTCTTCAACTGATTGGATGAGGACCCTCTACATTTGGGAGAGTAATCTACTTTACTCAGTCTACCAATTTACATGTTAACCTCATCCACAAACACCCTCACAGACACACCCAGAATAACGTGTTACCAAATATCTGGGCACTCCCGGCCCACTCAATTGACACACAAAATTAACATATGTATATGTCAATTAACATATATATGTTAATTATATGCCTGTCATATATATATTTATTATAGTATTTATTGTCTCTGTTATTTCATTTTGGACAGTTTTTATTGGGTTTTCAAGTTTGTTGATCTTTTCTTCATGAGTATCTAAACTGCTATTAGTACTATTCAGTGCATTTTTCATTTCTGGTATCATATTTCTCATATTTACAGGTTCTCTGGGTCTTTTTTAGATATTCCCTTCTGAAAATCATAATCATTTTTCCAATATCTATTTAAATATCTGGAGCATATTATAATATCTGTTTTAATGTCCTTTTTAGTTAATTCTATCATCTCTGTTACATCAAGATCTGTTTCTGCTGAACAATTTTTCTCCAGTGGGTCACATTTCCCTGATTTTTCATAAACTAGTGATTTTGACTGAATGCTGGAGTTTGTGAATGTTATGGGCTTGATTGCTAGCCTCTATTTTACTCCTTTAAAGTGTATCAGGCTTTATCTGGCAGGTAGTTTAGTTACTTTTGCATTAGTTCAATAATTTTGAGGATTTTTAAGTGAAAGGGAAATGACTACTCTTTATTTTACAAAAAGATTTCAAAGTTTTTAAAAATTTCAAGTTTCTTTAAATTATCTGATTCCTTTGTGTCTCAATCAAGATTTGATTTAGTGTATTTATTGTATAAAGTAAGATATAATGGTGATTTACTAAAAAATGGCTTATTGCATCCAATGAAATTATTTTTATCACAGTTCTTGCCAAAGCATTACAGAAGAATGTAAATGGAAATTTAATTTAATACTTGGTAAACTAGTCTTGTTAAACAAATAAACCTTTTAATATGCTACACAACTGCCAGAAAATGAAAATTACTGTTATGCCCGTGCCACAGACCATGATTCTATGATGAAATAAATGTTGAACATAACAGTAAGTCAAATATGCACTGGATTTTAAAAACTATGAAGATGGCTTTTAGGGGTTTTGGGGGGAGAGGGGGATTGAATTAGGAGTAGCATTTATTCTATAAAAAATAATCTTTACTCCTAAGGCACGGTTCCCCTCTTGTCTTTACCGATTGTCCTGTGTGTTTAACAAGGTGTCTCCCAGAGGGGTCTCTAATAATATCCAACCCGGGTGATGTCTGAGAATTATTTGGCTTGTAGCTCCCCAGGAATGTTTCTTTCCCTGGGAATTTTTCTTATCTGCCTTGTGAGGTTTCACTGTACACGTGAGCAGATTGGTATTCAGCTAAAAACTCAAGAAGACCCCTGCAAAGATAACATATTTAAGAGCTCTTTTCTATAGATCTCCCTTCTCTTAGGCACTCAGCTCCACATATTCCAGCTGTCTTCGCCTTCCTTACTTTGATCTCTGCCTCTTCCACTCAGCACGATCTGCTTCTGTTTGGCTTGCCCTGACTGCACCTCACTCTGTAATTCCTCCAGTCAGAAAGCTGAACAATCGTAGGGCTCATCTTATTTGTTTTATTATGGCATATTTTTTTTACTGCATGTTGTCCAACACATTAACATAGTTATTTACTATATTTTGTCCATTTCTTTTTAGTTTATGTAGCAGGAAGGTAATTCTGCACTATTTCATTCCATCATGGTCAGAAACTGAAGTTAAAAATTTGTTCTATATTCTATTTTCCAATTCAGACTACGTCCAGCCATGTTGTACAGTATATCTTTTAGTGATTCCACAATAAAATTAAATGTCATTAAGAATCTCAAAATGCCAACAATATGAAAATGCTCCCAAATTTAATTTAAACTGTCATATAATTTCAAGAAGAAATTAAAGTCAAAAAATTAAAAATTAAATAACTTTGCAAGTTAAAATCCATAGGAATTAATGCTTAAAATAAAATTTTTCTTCCTTGTGAATTAAAGTTCAAGGAATTCAAGTCTAAAATTTCTCCTTCCCAACTTCTTATTCAGCTTAGTTTTGGCAAGACTTTCTTGATGCCCAGTGGGGTCAGGAGTCCTTTTGTAGCAGCCAGAAGCCTCTGTGTCTCTCTACCTGTGTCTCTCTTTGTCTTTGTCTGTCTCTCTTTCTCTGTTTTAATCTCATAAATTTCATCATTATCTCACTTCTTAAAGAGTGTACATAAAATTCACAATATCACAGTGCTGACCATCAGAGGGTGTCATTTGAGTTATTGCTATCTTCTTGCAAGGTTTAGAAGTGTTCAATAGTACTAGCCTTGTTCGCCACGTATTTTAAATAATTTTGCCTCCTATCTAGTATATATTTATAAGTATATCTATATCCATATTTATAACTGTGTCTATATCTATCCTCCTATTTTCTCCTTTTATCCTCGAAAACAATTGCTGATTCATTAATTCCTTCCAGTAACATAGTGTCCACTCTTTCCTGATCAGGCCTTTTAAGTCCTTTGGCCTAGTGCCTGCTTCTACTGCCTCTTATTGTGGAATTTGTCCCAGTAGTGCTTTTTCCTTCACAAGGAGTCATTTAATCCAGAGCTAACTTGAGACCAGCTGGCTGGGATGAGCCTGTAGACACGGTGATATTCAGGTTTTGTGGGATCCGAAGTTTATACAATTTGTAGCATCCTCTTACAAAAAAAATAATGCTGAAATTCCATTACAAAATCAGTTATGACCTCTGGTTCTGCTCCTATGTATGCTGACTTTGGGTGGGTCAGCACAGAGATGGGAGGAATATTCCTGGAATCGCAGCCTATACCAATATGGCTAACAATACTCTGACCCTTCATGAAAGTGATCAGGATCCACATACATATACCCCTCTCAGCTCAAACTAAGTTGTGTCCCCACTTTAACTTCCCTTTTTCTGGATCCCACAAATATCCATGGCAACTCCCATCCCTCTCATCAACTGGGAAAAAGAAATGGAGAAGAGATCAGAATCTATATAAGCAATGGTCACAACTGATTCTGGCTAAAACATCTTACTTTTGCACTGAGCCCTATGGCTCACATCTTTTCTGAAGTTCACTTTTGTGTAAAATAAACAAGGCCCAAACACCTATTGCATAAGAACTTGTAAATATGGTAGTAATTCTATAAAACTTATCACTTGCCTTTGCACACAATTGCCCTAAATTGCAGAGATCAATTAAGGTCAAAATCCCATGTGCTCAAAGGCCTAAGCCAGGTGCTCAGGTAACAGTGGTTAAAATCTAACTGAAAAAAATAGGTTTGTATCCCAGGATAAGCCTGTGCGAATCGTGAAGCCTGAAATGCCATAGCCACAGAATAGGCCCAATACCAGGCTTGTTGAACCCAACAAAAGGTTTTTCATGTATTATTTTTGAACCTAAATATCTGCTTTATAGATAAAGCTTAGTATTAAGAATATTAATAATGGAGACATAATGCCAGGCTTGGAATCCTTGCTCTGCCATTTACCAGGTATGTGACTTTGGGCAACTTACTTCCCTTCTCTGTGCTTCAAGTTCTTCATCATTAAAATAAGGACAACACTGTGATTCAGTAACACTACATGATGACAAATGATAACACTATGATATAATGTTGTGAAGATTAAATGAGTTCATATTTATTTAGCACATAAGTGCTTGTTAAGCATGCATACACATATACATATATTAATTAATTAATCAATCAGAGCTTATTTCTCAAAGTCAATAACCTAATGCACTAAATGAAATGAACTCAACCTCCAAATGCCACCTCTTTCACTGCCATAACCAACACCATGGAGCATTTACCGTTAAGCTTATCACATGGAACACCTATCCCAATCCTTCTGGCCCATGCTTTCTTTTAGAGCAAAGTCACTAACAAGCTCCTTTAATTTGCACAAAATTTCTCATTGTCCCAACTTATGTTTGAGGAAATGGAGAAACTGGATGTAAAACACATAGAAGGCCATCATGAAAATAAAACCCTGAAGGAAGGAGACCAGGTGTGTAAGTGCAGGCTCTGGAGTCAGGCTGAGTTCATTGGAAGGTTTAGAAGTGTTCAATAGTACTAGCCTTGTTCACCAGGTATTTTAAATAATTTTGCCTCCTATCTAGTATGTATTTATAAGTATATCTATATCCATATTTATAACTGTGTCTATATCTATCCTCCTATTTTCTCCTTCTTTTATTTATCGAGACTGTCACTTATTAGATCTGAGAAATAGTTCTGCTTTGCTTTTGTCTTCTCATGGAAAATGGTATAATGGAATTTTCTACCTCGTGATAATATGTGAAATGAGGAGCGTACACAAGTACTTAGGACAGTGACTGACACACATTATGTGCTCAGTACATTTGACTATGATGGGGCGTGGAATCCCCATTTGTCTTCCCCAATCCCTTAGTCCATGCTGCTTCCGGACATGCTTAGGGTTTGTACAATGAGTAAATAAAATTACCCATGGAAATTACTTTCATAATACCTGACAAAGCACTAAGTACTCCATAAAGTTGCAGTTATTTATTAACTAAATAGTTGCAGTTCTTACTCTTTGGGAACTTTGGGAGGAAATGCAAACACATATCTGCATCCACTCTTTAAGTTTTAATTCCTTCAAGTCACAGTGACATTCAAATTCAGCTTGTGAGCAAAACAGGAAATGCTCCCCTACTGTTTAAGAGTTCATCATTATCTCATTCACATCAGAATTTCCTGACCAGATCACACCTCTTGTTCACTAGCCTTGGCTCTGGCTGACCTTAAACATTTTTAATGACTGAAAGAAAGATCAGGAAGCCTTCTGTGAAAAAAGCCTAGTGTGTAATAAATGATTGACTTAACAAGTTGGATAGCTAATACCCAAACGAGTTTAAAGCAACCACTCTTTTGTCAGGACTTACTTTGCACTAGACAGTATGGTAGGTACCGGGCTATAACAAAACTAAGGCAGACCAGTGTCTTTCCTCTTGAGGCAGGCTGAGGTGATGAGCTGGTGGAGAATAGGAGCGTGGATAAAAAGACGGTGCATTTCAACAGGAAAAAATCCAAGATGTTCATAACCCAAGGTTTTATCAGCACCTGATGAAGGACAGTCTTTCTTAGACAGATAAAAGCCAGTATTTGGTCAACTCACCAAAAATGTTTTATTAATTTAAGGAAATGATATAAATGATACACATATAGCTTGCACACACATTTTAACTTGAAACTGTAAACGTACATAAATTCACCAATCTTGTGTTGTAGACCCAAGGCTTTTTCTTAGAGTCCAGATTCCTGCTGGAATCCTGCTAACTCTTTCCAGGATAAGCTACACGCATAGTGACTCATCTGTAATTTCCAGTCTGCTTCTTTAAAATGAACTAGAATGTGAAGATACTTTCAAAACAATATGTGTGTAGAATCTAATTAAATTTTTAAAATATTTTCTGTATTTTATCATTGTCTCATTAATACACTTTTCATGTTTTTATTTAATTCTCCTTTTATAAGCCATTCCAAAGTATTCAGGTTCGTTTTCAAAGAAATGATGACTCTCAAGGGTTTGTTCTTGTAGTAGTTTGTTTCATTTTTTGTCGGTAGCTGGTTGGTTGATTGGTAGGTTGGTTCATTTTCTGGAATTCTTCAGGACAAACTCAAAGACTAAGAGCTTGTTAGACTTCTACAAGCTAACAGGGAATCTAACACAGAAGCTCTAGAGAAACTGACTCAAAGAACAACAAAGCACACACAGACCAGATGATAGGATCTCGGATGCACCTCCAGACCCCATCATAAGCAGAATTGCTCCCAGTTTATGTGTATAAAACTGGGCCTAGGAGAAGGCCATTGCTTTTCTCAGATGCCTTGCTCATTTATTCTTATGTTATAACCAACAACTATCTATCCTCTTGTGGGAATCTTGGAGCCCCAAAACTTGAACCTTCATCTGTCATCCACTGATATATCCTTTACTGCTCTGCTCTTCTCCTCATTACGCTGATCTCCTTCAAAGCTTGTTGTAATTTGCTCACTTGATGTCTCTATATGAGTTTTCAGTCTATTTGTCACTCTACTTACACTTTTATGCAAGAGTTTATTCATATTCATATTCCATTAACTTATATAACACTGAATTACATCATTAAATAATTGTAATAACAAGCAGAACTGATATAAGCAGATTGGGGAAAGACACAACTGACCCTCGGTAGGCATCTATATCAAAGCCGCGAGCAAAAGACATGTAAAGGCAACAGAGAAGTCAGCGGTGAAATAAAGTTAAGTTTCATCTGCCGAGTGAGTAATGTGGAGCTTTCTTTGAGGTTGTATTGACTTCCTGAAGCTGCCATAACAAATTGCAGTAGTCGCCCCCCCCTATCTGTGGAGTATATGACCCAAGACCCCCGGTGGATGCCTGAAGCCTCAGATAGCACTGAACCCTAGATATACTGTTTTTTCCTTGACATACATATCTATGATAAAATCCAACTTATAAATTAGGCACAGTAAGAAATTAACAATAATAACTAATAATAAAATAGTACAATTACAATAATATACAGAAATAAAAGTTATGTGAATGTGGTCTTTCTCTAAAAACATCTTATTGTACTGTGTTCACCCTTCTTGTTATGACATGAGATGATACAATGCCTACATGATGAGATGAAGCAAAGTGAATGACACAGACATTGTGATGTACCGTTACGCTACTATTGACCTTCTGACTAAACTTCAATGCAACCTCCCTAAGTCAGCTTCCTTCTAAAGCAGAGATTAGGGAAAGGTGGAAAGTGATTGTGGAGGGCAAATGAAAGACATCTGGCACATTCTGTTTTAGTATTCCATCCTTAGTCACTCTTTATTATCCCTCCCTATTTCCCTTTTTCACAACACTTATTACTACATGAAACTATGCTGTCTTGTTATTTGTCTGTATATCCCACACCAACATGTAAGCTCCATGAGGTCAAGGATTTCTGTATATTATTCATTGCTCTATTCCTATTGCCTAGAATTGTGCATGGTATCCATTAAGTATTTGATAAATATTTTATTGGAATTTAAATAAATCAATTCATATATGTATTAGTCTGTGTTCCACAGAGAAACAGAACCAATAGGATGTGTACGTATTGAAAGAGATTTATTTTAAGGCATTAGCTCAAGTGATTATGGAAGCTGGCAAGTACAAAATCTGTAGTTCAAGTCCAAAGGATATCTGCTGGAAGAATTCTCTCTTGCTCAGGGGAGGCCAGTCTTCTGTTCTATTAAGGGTTCCAGCTGATTGGATGAGGCCCACTCACATTTTAGAGGGCAGTCTGCTTTACTGTAAGTCCACCAGTTAAAATGTTAATCTCATTCAAAAACACCCTTACTGAAACATCCAGAATAATGTTCGACCATATATCTGGGCAACATAGTCCAGCCAAGTTGACAGAAAAAATTAACTGTCACATTACCACATTACATTAACAAGCAGCTGTATTCCAGCTACTGTTTTTACTTTTAGATCCTTGAGAAATATGTAAGTTATGTCTTCTAATCCAAGATCTACACATATTGACTGAAGCTCAGATAAATAATTGACATAGCCAGTGGTAACCAAATAATTTAATAATAACTTCAGAATCAAGACAGTTTGTACATTATCACCATTAATAGGAACATTTTTGAGTATTCATTATGTGCTTGTTACATGTATCATCTCATATATTGCATCATCATTTCCAGAAGGTATTATAAGTATCGTTGTTTTCTAGATGTGGAAAATAAGGCTTAGCGTGATTACATAACCTGTGCGAGATGAACTGATTATTTACTTCTTCTACCTAAAAATCTGTGTTCTAGCTGCCAGCTATGGAACTAATTACCTCAAGAAGTGGAGCTCCAAAAAATAAAAAGTACATTGAAGAAATGGTAGACAGAAGTTATGGAAACTTAACTTTCCTTCTGTTATCATATCACTGGTTGAACCAAAGACTCAACCTGATGTTTAAATTCTCAGCTATCTCTATAGTGACTTTTACTAGGAAATTTTATAATACACTGACGTTTTGAAGCACACACAGAACAATATTGTTCTTTTACCTCTTGATTATGCCACTGAAAAGCAGACTTCCCAACTGTCTCTTGGGAAATCAGGCCCTGTCTGGGTATTAGTGAACAATAATTTTGATTTAGAAGCCAAACAATACCAGTACTAGTTGTTAAGCAGCCATAAAGAAGTAGCTGTACTATAATGGGGCGAATTACTCACAACCCCAGCCACTCTCACAATTAAAATAAATTCTTATTACAACTTGTCTAGAGATATAAGTTTAATACTGCCAGAGACAGAAAGAAAACTGAAGACAAAGAAGCAGCAATCAATGAATATTCTTCTTCTTTGACTAAAAATGCTATAAAAAAATGCTGACTATTAGTGTTTAGGGCCAGGAAAAGTTTGTCATTATTTACTTATTTATAAACAATCTAATTTTTATCTAAATGATATTTGAAACAACTCTTAGTACAATGATATATGGGAGAAATGATTAAAATCTCAGGAGCAAGGAATAGAAAAAGAGAAAGTTAAAAGAAGTGGATAAAAAAGAATTTTGTTCAGGCTCAACATAGATTAAGAAATTTTAATGAGGAGATTGTAATTATGAAATCTCTCCTGTGTATACTTTACTAGGCTACCCAGGCTGTCATATCAAAACTTCACACGTCGGATGGCTCAACCAACAGTAGCTTGTTTCTTGCAGTTCTGGAGGCTGGAAGTCCCAGATCAGAGTCTGGAGGGGTTGATTTCCGATGAGAGCTCTCTTCTGGACTTGCAGATGGCCACTCTGTCCTCACGTGTTCTTTCCTCTGAGCAGGCACAGAGAGAGATATCTCTCTCCTCCTTTTCTAATAGGGCTACCATCCTTATGATCTCATTTAACCCTAATTTCCTCCTAAAGGCCCTAATTCCAAATACAGTCGTAATGGGGGTTATGACTTCAACATACGAATTTTGGCGGAACACAATTCAACCCATAGCAATACTTTTAACATTTAACTGTGAAATGTATCATTACCCATTAGTCCTGTGCTCCTTAAAAATTCGAGTCAGGCTCCGTCTTGAGGTCAGTTTTGCACCCTGACCTCTGACTTCCCAGCTCTGGGTTCTGGGCCCCTCCAGTGGGTATCTTGAATCTCTGACTTATAGCTATCAATGCATTAGCTCATTGAGTCTCCTTTTGTAGTAACTTAGTCTACACTAGATTTTGAAGTTCTGGTAGCATGGATTGTGTCTTAAGTGTCTTGAAGTCCCTCACTGGGTCTGTCATTTAGCAATCAAATATGCATTGACTTCCACTTATGTGCCAAGGACTATCCCTCAGATAAAATCACCAAGTCTTGTATATCACCTGTCCTCCTGGTGCTTACATTTTGGGGAGTCAGGAGGGTACAAACAAATACCACTCAAGAACAGCCAAACTGACAGATAAGAAACATTTTTGCTCTGTAAGTTAAATGAAGTCATTAAACTAGTGACTGTGACAGAGTAATGGGGAATTATTTACAATAGTAATGAAAGGACTCTGATGTGAAATTTCATTTTAGCTGAAATCTAAAGATGACAAAGCAACTACCCTTGCAGGTTGCTGTTTCTTTATATTCCAAGAAACAGTACGTACAAGGTCCTAATGTGGGCAACATTTTGGTGCACTGGTGAAAGTGACCAAAGATTTGAGTGGCTAATCAAGTCAAGATAGGCAAAAAATGTCAGAGAGTGAAGGTGGAGAAATAACTGAAGGCCAGGTCACAAAAAACATGCAACACACAGTCTGATACACAACAGGAGCTTATAAACAAGTGCTAAATAAAAAAAAAAATGTCCAAAGTGAGAGGTTAGTGAGGCCAAACAAAAGATGTACCAGCCAAGGATGGAGACATAGTTGTAAGCCCCATGCCAGCTAGGGCCCATGACACAGGAGACGCTCAACAAACGTCATAAATGTTCACAAATGTTCTTCCTCCTTCCCTACGTCTGGCCACACATACCCTGCTCTGTTCATTCTCGCCATTTCAAGTTAGATGGCATGTTTCTCTCTAGCCATACTTTTGGGTAGAAGACAAAGAGCAGTTGTCATTTTCCTAAGAAAGCACACTATTGTTTAAAAGAAAAAAGAAAGCAACTTTCTAACACTGACGCCCTTTCAGATTCTCTCTGTTAATTTAATTAAACTAATAAGCACTGGATACCTATTATACTCAAAAGACTTTGCTGTTCACTGCAGGAGTTGCAAAGATGAACAAACCGCAGTCACCATTTTCAAGGAACTGACTATACCTGGCAAAAACTTCTACTTCCAATAAATATACAAATTCATAGGGATCAAGGAAGACCTGTTAAACGGCAACTGAGAAGCTGGTGTATAGATTGGAGATGTCATGAAACAACAGGCCCCTACCAAATATCCCAGCACACCCCTCAACGTCTGACACAAGAAGATTCCTAATAAATGTTAGATGAGAGAGTAGTACATGAATTCCCCACACACACACCTTTCATAGGGCCATGAAGTATGTGTGCCAGTAACTTCTGGCTATTTTCAAGTTACGTATCTGGGTCAATTTTCTTTTTCAAAAATTGCATATGAAAAGAATTTAGGTGGAATAATAGCGCTGATTATTGAATGATAGCTCTATGAGGCTAATAGCAATTGATGCCATAGAATGTATCAAACAAGCAGTTAGTCAAAACGCACTGACCAGAAGCACAATATATTTGATTTCTTCATTGAAACTCAATAATTACAATTAGATGTGAAAAACAATGGGATTGCTAGACATTTTCTTTTAACATATATCGAGAAAATTGAGGTTTTAAGATTTCCCTCTTCAAAGTCTCTGTAACAAACAATTTTGTTCACGCAGCTGCAGTTTTGCCAGCATCAACAGTTACAACAGTATTTTTCTGAAGGCTGATTTTGGCACAGCTTGGTTTAGACTATGACGTTTACACATTATAAAACAGGCATTTTTGTCAGGGACACAAACCTGGGCTGCAAGATGTCATTTTATATCTGTTGATAAAGAAATCAACATTGTAATTAATTAGATCTGGTAGTGCCATCAGCTGGCTCAACTGACCCCACAAAACTGGTTCCAGGAATCTCTTTCACAGTCAAAGTCCCGTTCTTGTTCACTACCTTCCTTCCGCTGAGCAGAAGTGGAGGCCAGGAGCCCTTCACTTTCAGCTCATGTGCATATAAATATGCTGACCATGTTTTGGGGGGTAGTTTAGACTTAAAAAGATCTATCCCCTTTCGTTTTAAAGTCCTTAAGAGACTGCAGCTCTGTTCTAAATGATTTGTCTTCTTTGATCCTCACAACTGCCAAGAGGGTTAGACTGAACATGAAAGCTGTGCCAGACGAGGATGAAGGCCTGCCTGACCCTGGAACTGGAACCAGCAGTCTGCTCCAGATGGCTTACGCAACGGGTTTTGATAATTCTTATTTTCACACACTTCTCTATTGGCAACATCAATTCTTTATTCCCCCAGTTGCACAGCTTCATGCAGAGACTTCCTTTTATTCCCTCTGAGAGAGGACTCTTGACTATCACTTAATTATAAATCCTGCATGTGACCCCATTTCAAAAGTCTGGCAAACTGTAGTTATTGTAAAATCCAGTGGCAAACATTAACTTAGAAACCTTCCTGAGTGATGGAGAAAGAAACTATTAAAACGAGGAAATAAAGAGAAAACATTAAAGTGAAAAAAAGGCTCTTATATCAGCTTCCTCCAGAAAAAATTATTATATAAAAGAAGAGGCAATCTACAGTTGGCACAGAAGAATATGGGAGTGATACTAAGGAAATTGGTGAAAAGAAACATTAAAATTTCCAGGGCAGTTGCCTACACATACGTTTAAATTATGAAGGGAAAAAAATCTTCTTTCACTTTTTCAAAAGATAATACCACTGAAATGTCTTTATAATATATACTTATATAAATATATTTTAATTTTAATTTATTTAATTTTTCAATGTTAAAAACAGTTTCACAAAATAAAGTTATTGGAAAAACAAGGAAGAAAGTAATCACTTACATTCTCATCACCCAAACATGGTTGTTTTCATGTTTATATTGCTTTCTTGTCTTTGTATACAAATACATATTGTTTAACATAATACTTTTAAAAATAGTCATGAAATATTTGTTTGGTCTATGTTCAGAAAGTTATAGTCAAATAAATTGTTTATCTCGTCTCAGTTAGATTCACTTACTTTACCGTTGACCCAGTACCTTATCTATGGTAGAAAAAAAATGGTGTTTCTTAAACTGGATGGGAGGAGAGAGGAATGAGTACCAATCGGTATTCTATCAGGGTGGCTGTTGGGTGATTATCCACTGGGTCTGAGAGGAAGTTAACCAATTCTGAGTGCTTATGATGAGCCAGGAGTTAAGCTAAGATAAATGTTTGAGCAGATATGTGTGTATGAATTATTTTACATACTACTGGACAGATATCACTATTAACCCAGTTTGGTCATCTTAAATCATATTTGTGAATATGTCATACTGATGAACATTTTCCTTATGTAAATATCCCTCATGATAAAAGTAAGACCCACAAGTAACCTGTTTAAGGTCAGAGTTTGATTTAGGGTAGCAGGAGACTCTGTCTTGCGAGGATATGCACTTCTATTAAAAAAAAAACAATAAAAAGCATGCCAATAATGGCCTTATCATTGGTGTTCTGTCTTGAGAATGATTCTTAACCTCACTGTAGTTCTGGCCTTAAACAGAACAAGTCCTGCATTTCAGGACACTACCTGCAACCCTCTCCCACAGTCCCAAGGGCTTTCCTCAGAGAATTTTGGGTCTCCTGTGACGCACTGGGGATTGCAGTGTCATGCCTGCCCTGAGCCTGGACCAGAGCTGTGGGATTTTTCTCCCCATGGGAGCTCTCTGACTCTATAGCCTTCCCATGGATATGATCAACACACCCAGGAACTCCACCACTTGTGCCCTTGGGTTGCCTGATGCCAGGGTCTGATTCTAGCAGAGGTCTGGCGAGGGCCCTTTAAGCTGGCCTACACTGTATTTCTGTCGTGAGATCACAAGACATTGGGGGCCACCATCATAGTGCTGACTTGCTGATAATCTCCTCATATATACCAAAAGTAAGCCCCAAAGAATCCAACAAAAAGGAAAAAATTACACACAAAGTACCTGAAGGTTAGATAGTTTAATATCTATGAAACACTTGGATCTGAATACAAGCTAAGAATAAATGTATTGAAATAACCAGACAGGTGTTCTGAAAAGTTAAGTACAAAAGAACTAAAAAAAACAAATGCTTTTTGGAAGCTATAATGAACAAAATTCAAAGACAAAAATGTAGCAAATAAGTGAGCATCAGTTAAAGTGTTATTATTTTTAACAAATAAATAGCTCTGAAGATTAACCTTTTAAGGGAAAAAAACAGCAGATACAGTAGACAACTGGTAAGGATCACAGATACTTCATAAAATAGGAAACATCTGATAATGGTGAGCATTACACATTCATTTAAAGATGTCAAGTTAAAATAAGATAACTTTGTCTTTCAAATTGAACTATTAGAAAAATGGTGATACTCAATGCTGGCAAGTATGTAGTAACAAGGGCATTTTAATACACTGTAGGTAGATTAAGAATCACCAGAGTAGATAGAAAGGATTTGATGGGGGCAGAGCGTATGCTTGGAAACATTCACACCAAAATTTTTTATGGAGCAAAAACCTGGAAGTATTCTAAATGTTGAAAAATATAAAAATGATTAACTAGAGTATTTCCACATATTATATCATGCAGCCTTTAAAATGGTGTTTACAGTGACGTCAGTCTTGTAATTATTTTTTATGCAATGTCAGGTGATAGATGCAGGATACAGTTGTCAAAAAGCATGAATAAAAGAGCTTAGATAGAAATGCTCCAATATATATTTTTAAATGGATATTTTTATATCATGTGTTCTTAAAGTTGAATGCAGCTAAGGAAATAGTCTGAAATGCAGATTCCTTGTCTACAGTCCTAATTTTATTTTTTTTTTGAGGAAGATTAGCTCTGAGCTAACATCTGCTGCCAATCCTCCTCTTTTTGCTGAGGAAGACTGGCCTTGAGCTAAGATCCGTGCCCATCTTCCTCTACTTTATATGTGGGACTCCTGCCATAGCATGGCTTGACAAGCGGTGCCATGTCAGCACCTGGGATCCAAACCAGCGAACCCTGGGCCGCCGAAGTGGAATATGCAAAGTTAACCACTGTACCACCAGGCCACCCCTCCTAAAATTTTTGATTCAATGGATCTGAAGAGGGGGCTAGGAAGAATCTGCCTTTTTAAACAAGGCTTCCAGATGCCTTATACTTGGAAAATACTGTTCTAGTTAGTGGGATTATGCATGCAAATACACCAAATACATACAAAACATATGTAACATATAAACATACATAAAGATGCATAATCAGAACCATAATATATATATAATGCATATATAATATGCATATAAAATACATACATTATATATAGTCCTGATTATACTTGTTTTTATTTTGAACTATATTTTTCTATATGTAGAACAGTTTTTATAATATGCATTTTTTTAAATTTTGAAACGATTTGTAGGGCACAATAGTCAGTAAAGATAATTCTTGCTATCTTCAGTCCACTTCTTCCTGAAGTTTCCTCTTTACCTAGAGAGACAAATTTCTCCTTTGCTCATTTCAAATCTACGCCCTCAGTTGAAACAAAATGCAATTTGAGTGGTATATTCTGGATCTGCAGTCTTCCTATTCAACTGATAAGAAAACAGAAAGGGACTGACATTTGTAAAGTGGCCTCAAAGTCCCATTTTGCAGAAATCGAGGCTCTGACTTGGAAGAATATGAATGAAGAGTATAAAGTTAACAGCCATTGAGGACAGGAATGATTGCATTTCAGCTCCATGGGCTACCTACAACATGACTCCATGGACATTCAAAATAGAGAGAAAAGGGTTCCTGTCACAGAGAAGTGGTGGGAAGATTTGTACACAGGCGTTCCCTTGCCCAGAAACAAAAAATGCCCGCTAATCCTGATTCCGTTGAGAAAGAAAAGCATCAATGTGCTTTAAAGGAGAAGGTCAACTTTGAGATGGGCTCAAACATAGCATCTAAACTAATTTCTTCTGCTCCATAGACCTATCAGCAGTCACCAGACCCATAGGGTGACAAAACTGAGAGAACACAGGCTTTAGATTCACAAAGCCTAAATGGAATTCTTTGCCCTGCTGTTTATCAATTGTCTGCACTCGGGCAGGTAACTAACACTGAGTCTTGATTTCCTCATCTGTAAACTGGTGGAATGGAGACTGAAACCTTTTAGGTATGGAATTGCCTCAAGCAGTATTTGGCACAAGACTACGTCACTAGCTCTGACGTGAAAAGTAGTGTTTCTCTTATTATTGAAGGCTGAGTAAGACTTTGGCTAAGATGAGCAAGGGAAACATCATGTGCAGAGCATGCGCACAGCTGAAGCAAATGACAGTAGGAGAGGAAGTGCAGCCTTTGGGAAGGAATCGTGGATATCAGGGTCTGACAAGGGGAGAGTGTCGAAGAGGCAAAAGTGAGGAGCTGAAGAAGTAAGTCAGGAAGGAGAGGGACCATGTTACAGAGCTTACAACTGCCTTACCAAAGTCGCTGATGAGAAGACTGGGTGTGTTGACCCTGCAGAAAAGACCAAGGGAGAACGGCCTAGTGACTTAATCTTTTCAATTCGAATTTGAAAGGCAGATATATGGAAGTGTGGCATCCTTGAACTGTTTACCTCAGTGGACTTGAGTTTTGGAATTTGTGAATCATTAATGTGAGATAAAATGAGAGAGAGAAAATGTTGCAAGTATTAATTTTTGCCATGATTATATATATAAACACCTGGTATTGTGTTATAAATTAAAAGTTATTTTAATATGAGAACTGTAGCAATTATATACCCTTGGAATAAATGACAATCATTTAAATTGAACACGTTTTGCTTTAAAAAAATATTTACCTTGGGGCTGGCCTGGTGGTGCAGTGGTTAAGTTTGTACGTTCTGCTTCTTGGCGGCTGGGGTTCTCCGGTTCGGATCCCGGGTGCGGACATGGCACCGCTTGGCAAAAGCCATGCTGTGGTAGGTGTCCCACGTATAAAGTAGAGGAAGATGGGCACGGATGTTAGCTCAGGGCCAGTCTTCCTCAGCAAAAAGAGGAGGATTGGCAGTAGTTAGCTCAGGGCTAATCTTCCTCCAAAAAAAAAAATTACCTTAACTTCCCATTCCTTTATTGACCAATGACAACTTTATCACAGACCAAAACTTTAATGATAATTGGGGACACATTGGTAAGTGCAGAGGACAGTCACGGAAATAAGTGAAAGGTAGGTAAATTAAGGCTAAATTTGACTATAAAGAAAAAAATTTTTAATAATCAGTGCTCCTCTAGGAAGTGCTAGAGCGCTGCCTTGTCAAAAAGTAGTCTCCATGTCACTGGAAGATTCTGTCAACGGCTGTGTGTATAACAGACTCTGAAATACCCAAAAGAGTACAAGAGAAGACAACTCCCACAAAGCGCCCACCAGATCAGCGCTGGATCCTGTAATTTTATAATCTCCATTGATGCTCAGGGAAGCCGATTTATTTGCCCCAGGTCACACAGCATGTACATGGGAGACATGGAATTAAAACCCAGGCCTGCCTGCCTTTGCCATTGCTTTATTTGCCACCATGTATTGTACTGCAAGCTTGTCTGCGAGGTTGAACAGGTCCTCACAAAGGTCCTAAAGAATAGCAAAGGAATAATTTTTCTACTTTCTTATTTTCCCCTGAATTTTGATTTTACTGCTTGCTTAACTTAAATATCCTTGTGGATAGACACTTGCTAGAGCAGGGATCAGGAGACTTTTTCTATAAAGGGCCAGAGATTAAATAATTTTAGTTTTGCAGGCCATGTTTCTCTGTCACAACTATTCGACTCTGCCATTATTGCATGAAAGCAACCAGAATCAATAAGTAAACTAATGGGTGTAACTGCTTTCGAGTAAGATTTTTATTTACAACAGCAGGTGGCAGCTTGGATTTGGCCTGAGGGCTGTAGTTTGCCCATGTGTTTGCTAGTGACACGCATGGTCTCTTACCACCCAGTTGCCCTCTTCTCCCATAAGAACAAGAGTTTTATGATTGGTAGGTTTTGAAGAGAGAATCCTTCCCCTATTTCCAGCCCCTCCTTTCTCAATCTTTTTCCTTTTCTCCTTCATTACTTTGGTCTGCACTATGCTGTTAGGTGAGGATCCTTCCATGACAGAGGACTGTGGCTGTCCAGCTCTGCGTGTAACTAGGTAGAAGTGTTTGATTGATGGTTGTGTATTTTAGGTCTGTTACCCCAGTGTAACAGTTAGCCTATCCTGACTGACTCACGGAGTAGAGAAAGAGGAAATCCTTCATGCGCTCATATCTAAGCACGCGCTCCACTTCAGCATTTATCAGTAACGAAGCTGATATTTGTATTCCCATACATCTGAGTGCTGTGGCTACATTTCAGTTGCTTCCAAACCTAGGTGAATCTTGTGTCCATCTCTGCAAAGTCATAGTGGGCCCCCACCCAGTTTGGTTCACATGTCGAGACCAGTGATGGCACACACACATAAAAGGTATGAAAAGGTCTATAACCTGCAAAATTGACTCTGGGAAGAGCAGGGCAGGCCTCTCAAGCAGCTTCCTTAACTGCTTGAGAGAATCAGGAAAAGGGCCTGGCTTGGGGCTTTTCTGTGGTTAGGGAGTGTAGCCAGAGGAGGGTCCCCATGTGTGGGCAGGGTCTTGTGTGGTCATAACCTCTCATGGGCACTGAGGAAGGAGCACCTGGGCTTTCACAGTAACTTTCCCAGATACGGGCACAGGAAAAGAGGAGGGGTGAACTGTAAAAGCCATCATAGGTCAAACATCAGAAAATACAGTCAGATTCTCTGTTATAGAGGAGAAGAGAGGTTTTATTTAAACAGGCTCCTTATCCTTGGACACCTGGAATTAAAAATATATACATATAGAAGTATTTTTTTCTCAATTCATCTATGTACTCCTGGAGAGCATATTTCTTGTCTTATCAATTTATCCATAGTCGTCGCTGAATACGATATCTTGAACACAGTAGATGTCCTTACATGTAAATGCGCTTAAATTGTTCCTTCATCTGAATAATGCATCGTAATTACTCATGCATTTAGAGAAAAATATCCATGTAGACTCAAAAGGGTTTTGTTGCTGTTGTCTGATTAATATGATGCTGAGAATTTTGTGGACCTCGCTAATGCTAATAATACTTATTTTGCTGAATTTCTCAGAAGTCAAATCTTCCTCCCAAACAGGAATTAAAGAAGCTGACAAAATGAGGTACAACCAAGTTTCCTGAATTATCACCTTCCCCAAAGCATCTAAAAGTGAGGAGACTCAACATTTTGCACAAGTGAAGCAATGTTTTATGCAAAAAGGAATACTACCTCAATATTATATTATGAAGTAAACTTTGGGAAAGTACCCAAGTGGAGCCTTATACCTCTCACCGTGTAACGATTATGCCTTTTCACAAGGTCAAATAAGACACATGGATTATGAACTTGGTCTTTAGGAATCAATACCAGAGTTGCTGACCATTCAAAATGTACGTTGAAGTGAAAAACTTGTAATCTGAAAACCTTTTGTTTAAAGTTCATTTGTTTTGCTATTTGCTTATTCCTTTTTGAAGTGCATGACTTAAGGAATAGTGCATTCTTTTTTTTTTTTCTGAGAAAAATTGGCCCTGAGCTAACATCTGTGCCAATCTTCCTCTATTTTATGTAGGATGTTACCACAGCAGGGCTTGACTAGTGGTGCTAGGTCCATGCCCAGCATCTGAACCTGAGAACCCTGGGGTGCTAAAGCAGAGTGTGTGAACTTAAGCTGTATGCCACTGGGCCCACCCCAGGAATGGTACATTCTCTGATATTCCAACGTAAGGTAAAATAAGTTCATGCACTAATTGAAGACCCAAAGTTTCCATTTCAAAGAAGAAGCACCAAACAACTCAAGAGCATCCAAATGAGCTTTAACTCCATAGCTGGAACGATCCACTGTCTGTTTTCCTTTCTACTTCCTAAACAGATGTTTTTCAGTGCCTTGATTCTCTTAAGTGCATGGGCGTGAGAGACAACAGACAGAATGATAGGTGTAAAAGTTAATCTATAAGTGATTCACTGGAAAAAATTGTACAAGGAATAAAAACAGATTCTTTTGGTTTAGAGTTTGACAAGGTGCTTTTGACCATTTTAATTAGGTCTTCCTAAGAGGAAATATTTTGCATAAATATAGCTTTGTTGCCTATCTAGAAATTGACACCTATTTGAATATACTTCACTATAAATATAGAGTTGAATTTAATAAAAAGAGGAGTTAGTGTGGATAGAAATGTGCCAATGTTTACTTCTATGGCACTGGTTTATATTAGAGAGATGTTAACAACAGTATCTAGGATCATAGGATAGAATAAGTCCTTAAAGGTCATTTAGGCCAACTCTTTAATTCAAAAAAAGGGGGGGAGTAAACTTTGGAAAACAGTGATTAAGGGTATTGACTAAGACAACACAACTGTTTGGTGGATAAACCAAATTTTGAACACAGAGCTTCTGATTTCTAATGGAGTGTTCTTTCTACAAACTTAACACAGTGTAGCTCCAAAGCTCAACTCATGTTTCAAATTCATTGTTCCTATAAACTTGGGTTGTTTTAATTTATTTCTCTCTCCTTTCTTTTATTCTAAGCTGCTCGCCTACTTGGAGGGGGATTATAAAATAAATAATTATTCAATGTAGTACAAGGGAAACTTGATCATCTGAGCATGTTCCACATATTTTATGTTCAAACTCTCAAACAAAAACTTTTAGCCTCAAAGAGAGCTTTTCCCTCACCCCTACTTCTGCCTTCAGCTACCTGTCTCTGCTGGCCTTGCTTGCATTTACACTCGATTCAGTTTTGCAAAGATATAGATGTTACTGTCTGATATCTCCTCCATTCAGCCCTTGACTTTTCCCAGCCTCTGCTGCAAGGCCATCTCACCTTAGGCATATCTGCTGGTATCAGCTCCGTGTCCATGCCTCACACTTTTTGACCATGCTTCATAGCTGAGTTAACTTTGATCCAATGATGCCCTATGTTGGTATAAATTCTTGTCTTTTTCTTCAGTCTCCTAGGGAAAAGCTTTGGCTAATGCCTATGACTAGCTTGATAAGATTGTTTAATTCTAGTGTTCAATATTAGCAAGTGTTAAGAAACCTAATTTTCTAGATGTATAAACTATGTTTTCAACATAGGCTTTGATAACAATAAAGGTAATATCTTATCCCCTATCTATTGATTCTGTTGCCTTACTTCTAAGTTGTTTCAGAATCCAGAAAGAGAAGGTGGGTGTTCTTTATTTATAATCCCTCAACCAAAACAGAATATCAGGAATATTCTTCAGCATTTTATATGCATTTCCAGATTGTAATAGTTTATTTTCCCATCTCCCATAGCATAAACATGCCCACATTATAGCACTATAGCTATTCCGCTATCTCACTTTAAAAAAGTCTTTATTAATTTGATAGGAAAAATAATATGCAGTGTGCTTACTAACCTTGTATTACTTGTCAATTTTCTATCATGATTTGAATTCTAAGGAGTCTTTTGATACTATAGTGAAAGCTTCAGATATCTGTATCTAGTAAAAGGTCATGCTACCCATTGTATGTTTCAAACAAAGGTCCCCCAAATGGTGACCTGATGTCTCTGAAACTCACATATATTTTTGCATTACCTGCATTCAGATTTCTTCTTTCCCAGTGGGCATACTTTGTAAATAATTCATAAATCATGTTTACAATCTTCTGCCAATAACTAAAGCACGGAAATATTGCCAGGAAGTGGTTTATTGGTGATGGATTGTTGTAGGAGAGTTTGGTGCTTGTAAAATGCACATAGAAATCCTCTCAAATAAAAAAGAAGTCTGATGAATGTGAATAAAAAATCATGTCTATGGGGATTTTCCAACCTAAGACGTAAAAGACAACCAAAAAAAAGATAACTTATAGGCATATCACATTTCAATTGATAAATTCCATTGATATGTTTAGATTGGGTATTTGTCAGTTAAATTATGTTGAAAATTTCATCAGGACAAGTAAAAACAATTCTCATAATTTGAGAATTGCAAGAAAATTACCCAATTTTAGAGAGAGATAGAAACAGTCACATAATAAGCATAAAACAAAATTCAAGATCTCATTGTTTCAAAGCTAGACTCACAGAAAGCACAATCACAGAACATTAGAGATTGTTAGATTTCAGCTCCCCATTTGAGCTTTTCCTCCTTATTTTATTAAACAAGCCCTCAGATAACCTGAGTGTGTTTTACATTTCACATGTAAAAACATTACTTACCTTTTCATAATTTCCAGCCAATACATTTCATGTCCAATGATAATGTATGGATATTGATACAAGATAAAAAGAGATGTTTTAGACAGTCTGTGACAGTCTGTATTAAATTGCTTACAAAATGGCTGCAATTATTCCCCCTCTGTTATCCATACTCTATCGCAAAAGGGGATCTATTTCCACTCCCTTAAACCCAGGTTAGCTTTGGAAGAGGCAGCATGCCTGTTTTGAACCTGGCTTTTGAGGATTTACGTGCCTCTACTCTACTCTCTTTCTGCTTTCTCTTGGACTCTCGTCACCAGCATGTGAAAAAGTCTAGTCTAGGATGCCAGAGGATGCAGGGTCACATGGAGCAGAGATGAGTCATTCCACTTAGATGCCCCAGCAAAACTGGTAGCCGATCACAGCTGTATGAGTGAGTGTAACAGACTAGAAAAATTGCACAACCAAGCCCAGTCCAAAATAGCCAATCTGCAGAATTGTGAGCCAAACAAATGGTTATTTTGTTAAGTCATAGCTTTCAGGGGAATTTGTTATGTAGCAGAAGCTAACAAATACTCAATCTTTTTCAGCATTAATGAAATATGTTGTTATTTGCTACAGATTATTAACTACCCTGCTAATACACGAGGCTCTGTCCAGTTAAAAGCCTAAAAAGAGGAATATTGCCCCTGTAAGATTTCAGTGGAAACTCAGGTTGGGAATCCTACGTTAGTGTCATCAAAATACAGAATATGCTCCTTTTTGGTCACAAGCAAAAGATGATCTGTTTCAACCAGGTAATCTCCGTCGTAGGATTAAGGAGCAAAGTCATTACTGAGAAAACATCTCTTGCCACCCAAGGGCAAACAGCAATGACTTATGACAACAAAATTTCTTTGAAATTAATCACCAGAGTGCCATGACCCACCAGCCAATACCAATATAGAAGATCAGATGAGAAGTGTTCTCCTTACTCAGGCCAAGTGACCATTTAGAAAGCTTGATGTGTAACATCAGAAGAACAAGGGACATGGCAAATGGCTAAGCAAGTTTGACACTTGCTTTGAAAAGTCCTTTCTGCAGCAGCATAGAAGAGACAGGGCTACACTGAGAACACCCTGTGATAAGAGAGTCTAATAAAGCATTTACTGTTGGGCTAGATGTGGACGCTGCAGAAGGGAGGTAGACAGAATGGTCTTGAAGGGTTTACACAAGAGGGCATCCTGGAGGGGTAAGGTGACCTCAACAATGAGAGGGATGATGGGAAGTGAGGGCTTGAGAGCTAAATTGTAAGCGGCTGAAAAGATGACTCATTACCTAGACCAAGAAAACTGGAATTGAGAGAAACTATAAAGGCACTTCAAATACTTCCTCCCTCCCAAATAAAATACAACACAAAAGAAGGAATTAGCCACATACAAAGAACATTTGGAACAAATTAAAACTTCAAAAGTCATAGGAGATTTTTCTTCTCCCTTGACTCTCCTCCTTTCATTTGTTCCTGCCCAGAAAGAACCCAAAACAGCGGTTGAGGATTGAAGAAGAAAAGAAATACAAAAGAGAGAAACAAACCATACCCCCTTCCTGACTCCAAGTTTTCTGGTTTAAGTTAGGCCTAAGCTTTAAGAAGGAAAAATAATTATAACTGAGTAATATTACAAGTGAGTAATATATGGTCTGATATTATGTTGAATGGGGCTGCCTCTAAATATCTTGGAAAATAGACCACTTTTGATTACTTGAGAATAACTAGAGAACCCATTTTTTCTTTTAATATTGTCCAAGGTTGGGGAAAAGCGACTCAAGTAAAGTGCCTTGGAAAGACATTGGAGAGAAAGAATAAAGTGGCACAAGGCCAAGTCCAGCCCATACAAGAAGTAAATTTTACTTGTACGTAAAGCGTTTAAGTTCTACTTCTCTGTTGAAGACCCATGTTTAACAATGAAGCTATCTTAAAGGAGGCAATGATTTTACTCAACCAAAAGGTTGATGATCTGTTATATGTCTAAATGTCGGAAATGAAAAAATGAAATGACGGAAGTTTCTTCTCATAATCTGCAGGTAGTTGATGTATTATCTTTTCCCATGCACTCCAAGGTATCTTGTGGCAAACTAATATTTCTATTTTTCCCTTGCTGCAATGTTTATGCACAAAGAAGGTATTCTGTTTGGGCCTCCTTTCTTCTTGGCAATTTTTCACCCATTTTATTTTCATCTATTTATTTGATCAACTGCTATTCATTGTCCGTCTACTTTGCCAAACCATGTGACTGGTGCTAGAGATAAAAAGTGAAAGCCACAGCCCCAAGGCCCACCCCCACACAAGTTCATAACATGGTGAGGAAGATATAAAAGAACAGACAAATGCATCCAGATAATTAAGGGAGATAAGTACCTGGTACTTGGAAACACAGTGGAGGCTGCTGGTCTAAGCCAAAACGAACTGGAAGAAGGGGATCTGTCTGAGCGAAGTACTTAGGGATGAACGTAAATGTTCTGGGCAGAGAACTGAGAAAAAGGAGTCCTAACAGAGAAGAAACTGAGCGTAAAGACATAAGGGCATGAAACCAGCGTGGCGCATTCAGGGAATGCCACGTGTCTCAGTCTGACTGCAGAGAAGAGCATTTGGATCCCAGATATAAATGATAAGAATAAAGAGATAAGAGTCAAATCTTGAAAAGCCTTATCTTGAGGGAATTGAAGAGCCCAGTAGTGGCAAGATTATCTTTCATGTGACATCTTCCTAAATAAATGTTTAATTGAATCTCAAAGGCTTTCCCTACCAGCCTTAGCAGCCTCCCAACCTTTTGCTCCATGCCCTGAGAGGTACTTGGTTTATGTAAGTCTCCCTTCTTCAGTGAAGTATGGGCTCTCAGATTGTCAACATTGTCTAGTCCTTGGAAATATGATCAGTAATTTTGCAGAAGAGAACTAAAGGAAGTAGTTATGAGATTGACAATCATCTTCCCTTTTTCCATTTCCTCCTGTTTTTTTATAACTTCTCTGGAGACACATGTCTTTTTAAGAGAGGAGAAAAGATTTAGTGGAAAAAGAGAGAAAAGAAGCTAATTGAAGTGGAGATGAAAGACACGCCAAAACTAAGACTGAGATAAAAGGGAGCTGGGACTGAGAAAAGAGAAGAAAAATAAGCTAGAAAGAAGTGAGAGATAGTAACTGAGATTTGGCAAGTGATTAGAGTAACATTTGGGGCCAGGTGGCTGGCAGAATGAAAAGAATAAAGAAAGTAAGTAAAAGAATGATTAATAAAGGAGTATAAATATAGTGGTGATAAAGAACATTTTATCACAATGCATTATTAATTTATACTGCATTATTTAAGACTTGGCCAATAGCATATATAGCGCTTAGATATTGTCTCAGGGGATGTTATAGCCATAACATCAATGGGAAATTGGAGAATTTATATTTTTTCTTGTATCTGCCAAAGCCAAAGAACACTGAGGTGAATAATTAGTGTTTGCTAGTGCACAAGTGGTCAGTGCTGATATAGAAAACACTTGTTTCCTAACGCCTCCTTTATAATTACACACATAGGCTTCTCAGCAAATATTTGTTGTTGGGAATGAAACGATGAACAGGAAGCCACAAAGTAAATCAAGGGGACTCTAGACTCAGGACTTACATTTTTAATCATGGCTATACCAAGTTGCGCTCACATGCATAAAAAGCAGTAAAGCCACCTGAGGGAGACTTCCTGCTTCCTCATGATTCACTGCTTTAATCCAGGGTAAGATTTCTCAGCTGTGGCACTGCTGATATTTGGGGCCAGGTAATTCTTTGTTTGTGGAGGAGGGATCCTCTGTGCTGTAGGATGTTTAACAACATCCCTGATCACTACGTACTAGATATCAGCAGCACTATAACCAAAAACATCTCCAGATATTGCCAAATGTCCCCTGAGGGTTAGAGCCACCCCCTATGGAAAACCAGTGGTCTAGTGGAAGTGATAATAGGTCAGGCTGCAGCAGACGACAGATCTAGTTCCCTAACTAACTTCAGGACTTGAGGCAAGCCATTCCTGATCCATTCTGTTTCCTCATCTGCCTTGTGACAAAGATTCTCTCATTGACCAAGCTCTACTCAGGCTCCCCTGCACTCTTTTTCAACTAGGCTTAACTTTTGGGCTTCTGTGTTTCTCTCTGCATTGTCCAATTTTAGCAAGAATCCTGATTCGTCACTTTAACCAGAACTCCCACCCTAAATATCTGATCACCCTCAATATCTACCCAGGTTCCTCACCTCCACCATTTCCCAGGTGATGTCTGATCACCCTCGCTTGCCTTCAGCAAGAATCCTGTTAGATCAGATCAGCCAAGCCACAATCCCTTCTTATCCTTGAAGTTTTCTCTGAATAATTTTCCATCCACTGACCCCTACCCTGCTCCTTGGCTATAAATTCCCGCTTGCACATGCTATATTTGGAGTTGAGTCCAAAGTCTCTCCCTCAATGTAAAATTTCATCACATTGTCCCTATGCCTACCATGATGGTCCCCAATTGAATAAAGTCTTTCAAACTATGCTTTACCAAGTGCTATTGAATAACTTTTCTTTGACACTAGTTCCTTTTTACATGGCCAATTTGCATTAAATGTGAGTCTTACCAAAAGAGGAAGTAAGGAAAGGATTGTCAAAGCAACTTAAGTCTGGAAAGATGTTTGTCTACAGCAGCCATTAATGCAGGGAGTTTGGTGAAGACCAGAAATATAGAGAGGAATTAAAATTCTAGCTGAGGGGATAGTGGTTGTTGTCAAGAGCAAAAAGTCAAGTGAGCATGGAAGTTGAAGAATGACGAGTGAGACTGATAGCAGTGGGGTCAGTGGCAGAGTGGAATTGGATTCAAAGAAAAGAGAGTGGAGAATGGATATGAATCAGGTAGAACTAAGGCGGGAGGTCTACACATGTGGCCGGAGCAACCTGCTCATGCTTGGCCTCTTGCTTGTTCTGGGGATTGGCATGGTGGCCTAAGTGAGACACACATTAGAGAATGCTCACCCATAGTATCTCTCTGATGTCACATGTGCGTTTCATGTTTCATTTCAAAAAGTATTTATTAAACTGAAGGCATTGGCCTGGGTGCTTTATTATCTCAGACCATTTATTTAGTATTCTCAACATCTGCTTCCCTTAACTGCAAAAATTGAGATAATACCTTTTGAATAATCTAATGGATATGAAATGAGTTATGACACAGCTTGAATCATGGTAGGTTCTTAATAAAAGCTACGTTACCATCTTTCTTCCTCCTTTCTTGAAACACAAAGATAAATAAAACATAATTCTTTCTTCTAGTAAAGAAGGGGTGGGGTAGTGGAAAGAGTTATTAGAGTGCTTTCATAGCATGTGAGATCTCTTTCAGTCTTGAAACACTCCTACGAAGTCAGTATTACTACCCTGTTTCAATGGACAAAAAAGATGAGATTCAAAAAAGAAAATAAGTTACCTAATAACACCTATGTGAATAATTAAGTGAGTTAAAAGTCCACCCAAATGGGTGGCCCCAGAGTCCATACTGTTCCACTCATAGCACATCTCTACTCTCTTAACATCTATCCTGGTAGAATCAAATGGGTTAATGTTATTTGTAAAGGATGAATGCACAATAAAATATAAGATGTTGTTATTATTTCAAAGTCAGGAAGAGAAGAATACACCTGACATTTGGGAAAAACGTTGGTGTTCCAAATATATCATATTTCATAATTTTAGAGGAAGTTTTTGCTATTCTCTTAGCCTATAGAAGTAGCCCAATAACTCCAAAAACATGAAGTGAAGCAGGCATCCAATATTTGGAAAGCTTTCAGATTTTTCAAAGGAGTTGTCAAGCATTTTTAAATACAACAAATAAAACTCTCATTCCAACTGTGCTAACTGAAGAATGCGGACAAGATTGTAATGGATGAAAATATTCACAATACTTATTTTCTTTATTTAAAAGTGCAGAGTAATGTCTGAATCTATAATACTTTCACAAGGATCAAAGCAAACCATTCCATCTAATAGACAAAGCAATTACTTATTTCCTATGAATGAGAGAAATAGACTTGCATATACAGGATGCGTTATCCTATCAGGTGGTGATAAACAAAAAGAAATCTTTCTTCATCATAGTTACTATAATGCAACGTTTTCTAAAAACTTCTTTTCTCTTTACCCAGAAGAACCAAAAAAAAAAAGAAGATAGTCAATGAACCATTTTTGCATTAAAATATTTGCAGAAGCTCATATATCATAAGTCGAATATTTGGTCTTTTCTTCCATTGTCTTCCTTGGGAAAGAGAGAAAGTTGAACGAATTTGAACAGTTGCTTACAATTGTGCTACTTCAAATTGCCATATCTTAGTCTTTGACATTTTATCAGTGCCATGCATTGGAGAAAAATGGTCCTTAATAGGATAGTACTTAAAATAAGAAGCCACAACCTTGTCATTATTACCAGCACAATAGAAAGGCTCACTGGAATCAGCAGTCCAAGCTATGGAGGAGCTTGAAGTTAATTACATCACCTTAGACAATAAGTTAGTCTTTGTGGTTCCGGTTATCTCTGCACACAGTTGGCTCTGTTTTTTTGTTGTTGTGTAATGCCCCATTAATCACAGTTACATTTGTTCCCTGCCATGTGATTCATCATCCTTTTCCCCTGAAAAGACTTCCATTCTCCAGGACTCAAGAGAAACCACTAATTTAAAGTGGCAGTGACCAACCTTGCCTATCACAATGGTATAGTTTGAATGAGGAGGGTAAATGGCAGACTCTAGGAGTTTCAGTCGATTCAAATTATCTTCAGTGATTGGGTTCAGGCACCAGGACAGAGATCAGGTGTGACAATTACAGGATGAGCTCTTGAAATGGAGTTGCAGTGCATTTGCCTTTGGAACTTATCAGAGCACCATTCATTCGAAAAAGATGACAAATTGAAGTTTGTGGAGAGGAGCAAGTGGAGTGGGAAAAACACTCGGCTAAGTAAGGGAAGAAATGTGCTCTAACTTTTGCTTCAAAGGAAAATATCTGTGTGGGCTTGAACAAGTCATTTCATCACTCTGGGTCTCATTTTCTTAATCAAAAAAAAAAAATGAAGTACTTAGAGCAAGTGACATATCTAAGTTTTCTTTTTCGTTTTCTCTTTCTGAACTCTGATTTCTTGAATTTGAGAATTGACATGCGGAGGCTTTCTTTTAATAAAATATTAACGAAAGTATCATATAACGCATTTTGAAATGTTAAAAAATGATTATTTGGGGCAGTAAATAGACTCCTGGTGTGAGTTATGGCTCTCTCCCCTTATTGAGACCAGACGACTATTCAGCAGGCTGACACCTACAGGAGGAGGTGCTAACTCTATGCCAGCTGAAGTTTCTTTTCTTTTCATCTTCTGCTAATCCTAACTTTGCCAAACAATTGCAAATCCCTCTTAATTCTCTGGCTAATTATTTTGTGCAATTTGGCAGTCTAAGGACGAAACTGCTTGTATAACTCCTTCCAAAGTATTTCTGGAGTTTGGGTAAAAGGGCATAACGCAAGTAGCTAACTTCAAAAGGAAATTTCCAGAGTCTTGGACTATTGATGGAAAGTTTGAAATTGCAGACCAATTGTTATTTTACCAAATTAATATTGTCATATGAATATAGGTGGATAATCAGTTTTATTACATCAATTATCATTCTTAAGATGAGGCATTGCAGAAATATTACTGTCTGCTTCTGTTCCCTGTCCTGGTCTACTCATTCATTTGCTACAATACAGGCCACCTTGTGTCATTACTATGTTTCTTTTTCCCTGTTAGTGAACTTCTTAAAGACAGGATGTGGACATCATATCTTCAAAAACTCAGTTCTAGCATAATGCCCACACAGAACATTCAAAAAATGTTCCTGGAAAAAATTATGCATTGGTCAATGCAGTGTTGATCACAGAGTTTGTATTTTGCAGCCCTGCAGCCCCTTCTCCAGATCTTTCGAAGAGCTCCCAGTAGCCACTTTTTTTTATTTTAAGGAAACAATAATAGCTGCAATCACATATTGTCTAAAATGTGCTCTGGATCATACATATATCGTTACTAAACTTCATAACATTTGTTCCAAGCAGCTGCTTCCACCTCTCATTTATACACGAGAAAACAGACTTAGGGGAGTTAAATTATGTGCATGAAATCGTATACCCTGCAAGCAGTTAAGTTGAGAACCACGCCCAGGTTATTCGTCCCCATTGCCTATGCATTTTCCATTATTTAGTGCTTGCTAAAGCACACAGACTTGTAGACTTAGTATTACCTGGAATCATGGACTTAATCTATGTGAACTCTGAGGAAATCATTTGGCATGTCTCTCTCTTATAGCCAATATGTCAGGTACCATAAGGTTTTAAATTAAGAACTGATTAAAATGAAAGGGAACATGGCAAACATTTAGACCGAACAAGAATGGGCTGCATGTGGCATTTAAAACCAAACCCAATCTGTACCTTAAAAAAGATCAGTGCTTTTCACTCAGGGGCAATTTTGTGCCTCACAAGACATTTGGCAATGTCTGGAGGCATTTTTTAGTTATAACAACTCGGGGAATGCTATCGGTATCTATGTGTTAAGGCCAAGGATGCTGGTAAACATCCTATAAAGCACAGCACAGCCCATACAACGATGAATTATCTGGTCCAAAACTTTCAATTGTGTCAAGGTTGAAAACCTCTGATATACTCAGATAATGATGAATTAGAAAATGTAATTGCAAAAAATTGAGTATACATTAAGAATAATAACAAAAGCTATATACATAGGGAAAAATATAAGAAATGTGTAGATGTGTTTTTGGGAAAAATAATACAATTTTCTTATAGGAAGTATGTAGAAAAAAGAAATAGAGAAATAAATATAGCTCATTCTAGGAGAGAAAAACTTAGTAACGTAAAGATACCAATTCTCCATAAATTACTATCTGCAGCCAACGAGATCTCATAAAATTGTTTCTGAAATAATGGAATAGGCTGGGACAGAAGTATGTGTGGTAGCTAGGTTATTATAGCAGGGTCAGAATTTGTGGAATCTTGTAGAACATTGTAAAAACTTCAATTTTCCTCTTAGTGAGACAGGCTGGCACTGGAAGATTCCAACAGGTGTGATTATTTTCGTCTCAGTCATGCAGCTATGTGGAAAATAGTTTCTGTGTGTATGTTGTAAGAGGGATGTTCTGGGCTGAAGTGAACAGAAAACTACTTTGCATCGCGGTGGGATAGGTAGAGACAGTGGTGTTGGTTCTTGGGCGGTGACGGTGAAGGTTGTGGAAATCGGTCAGTGAAGAGAAGTCTGAAGTTAAGGCTATCAGCATTCACTTTGTGATGGCTTGTTTGTAAATGTAGGGAGAGAAATTAGTCAGGAATGATTTTAAGTTTTTGGCCTACATGCCTGCTAAAATTTAGATTTGCCTTTACTGAGATGGGGAAAACTGAGACAAGAGCAGATTTGAGTATAGGTGGAAAAGAAGAGGTGGGTTTTGGAAATGTTAAGCTTGAGATGTGTATTAGACACTTGATAGATAGAGAGCTACAGAGAAATAAGTGTGAAGCTCATCGGGGAGGTCAGGACACGAGGTATACATTTTGGAGTCATCGAAGTTAAGGTGGCATGTACAATCATTAAGTTGATTAAAAAACCTAGAGTAAAATCTGACAAAGAAGAACAGGTCTAGGGACTAAACTCTAAAACATATTAATGTTGAAACATCTGAGAAAAGAGGAAAGATACTAAAAATGAGTGGCCAGTGAGATTAGAGAACAAATTACAAAGTCATAAAAATTAAACTGTAAATGGGATATTTTATAACTTCCATTGTAATTGATAAAACTCTTTTGCCAGCAATTAGACTATTTCCCAAGAGTAATCAAATATTTTAACTAACCTTCAAAAACTAGGGGCCGGCCCGGTGGCACAGAGGTTAAGTGCAAACGTTCTGCTTCAGCGGCCCGGGGTTCGCAGGTTCGGATCCCGAGTGCAGACATGGCACCGCTTGGCAAAAGCCATGTCATGGTAGGCATCCCACATGTGAAGCAGAGAAGGATGGACACAAACATTAGCTCAGGGCCAGACTTCCTCAGCAAAAAGAGGGGGATTGCCAGCAGATGTTAGCTCAGGGCTAATCTTCCTAAAAAGAAAAACCAACTAAATACCGCTTTACAGAATTTACCATTAAAACGTCCAAAGTATAAAGGTCGGCCCCGTGGCCGAGTGGTTAAATTTGTGCCCTCTACTTCCACAGCCCAGGGTTTCGCCAGTTGGAATCCCGGGCACGGACATGACAACACTCATCAAGCCACGCTGAGGCGGCATCCCACATGCCACAACTGGAAGGATCTACAGTAGAAATATACAATTTTGGGGGCTGGCCCAGTGGTGCAGTGGTTAAGTGCGCATGTTCTGCTTAGGCTGCCTGGGGTTCACCAGTTCGGATCCCAGGTTCAGACACGGCATTGCTTGGCACGCCATGCTGTAGTAGGCGTCCCAAATATAAAGTAGAGGAAGATGGGCATGGATGTTAGCTCAACGCCAGTCTTCCTCAAAAAAAAAAAAAAAAAAAAAGAGAAGGAAAAAGAAATATACAACTATGTACCGGGGAGCTTTGGGAGAAAAAGGAAAAAATAAAATCTATTAAAAAAAAAATCCAAGATATATAACTGTATGCAAAACTCACCCTAAAATAGTATATATTTCCGCTTTCATGTACTAACAAAATTGTAAAAAACAGAGGAAACAACCTGTAATCCTCAAAAGAGGGAATGATTGAGCATATTACATTATACCAAACTAAAGATAACTGTCAAATAACATTTTTCAAGAATAGTAAGTGATCTAGACAAATTCAAAAATATAGTAGTAGGAGAGTAAAATAATGTATATGATATGATATAAATTTTGTTAAAATAACCAATAAGTGCATATATAAATATAAAAAAAATAAAAATATACCCATAACATCTAGTTATAATGATAGCAAAAATTAAGTTGAAAATAAGAAAAATTTAACAGTGAAAATTATGGATATTTTAAATTTTTCATATTTATATTTCTGGTATCTTACAAATTTTGATAATCTGAATAAAATTTTATAAGTATTTTAAGGTAGTTTAACTTTATAAAAATATAATAATATATAATCATGATCACACAATGTATTACTTATTGTTTTATTTTTAAGTCTATAAAGATATTCATGTCATCAGCGTTAGATACTTCAAATTGTGTTCCACTTAATGACCCATCTTTGAATAATCTTCTATTTCTGCTGTGGCACTCTGACTACTGGCACCACAGTTATAAAAATTTCATGTGTCTTCCACATTTTATGAAGAAATATTTCCTTAAGGGAATATTTTCACACTTTGAGAAGTGCCTTTCAATGATGAACTCACCCTTAGGGAATAAAAACGTAGTGAAAGAGTAGAAATTGCTTCTGTACGCTGGCTGCCAATACTCGACTGCATCAACTACTCTAATCCTTCCACTTTGTACTGCTATAAAACCATTTCAGTGAGACACGGTGGTCCTTTTCCTATCCTTCCTTCCAAAAATAATTATTGCATTACTGCTATGTGACAAGCACCACTAGTTGTTGGTAATAAAACTGAGTAAGATTTACTTCTTGCCCTCAGAAGAGAGACAAGCACACAGACAATTACAATGCAGCATGGTAAGTCCTTGAATGCAGGTATGTACCAGATGCCTGCTCTCAGAGCACAGGCGCCTAAACAAATCCGGGATGGAAGTGAAGGGGATCAGGGACACTTCTCTGAGGATGTGATACCTTAGCAGAAACATGACAGACTAGAAGGAATTGGATAAATAAAGATTGTAACGAAGAAGAGAAGAGAATGTGCAGAGACAAGAGCAGGTAGAAAGGTTCAGATGAGAGACAATAGGTCCATATTGTGTTCAAAAGAAAAGAAAGGAGAGTGTGCATTACGGTGGCACGCCAGGAGCAAGGCAGGGAAACAGTCCACCCCGAGTTGGGCAGTGACGGAGTACATTCTGAGGGGTGCAAGCTCACTTGGGATATTGTGTCTTCAAGCCCTTTGGTGATTTACATTTCTGCATTAAAATGGTATATTCAAAATAAAAAAATGATAGCACACTGATTATAAAACAGAAGAAACACCTCTGGAGTTACCTCAATTCTATTATTCTATGTGAACATTTGGAATATTTATTTGTATTTAAAATAGTGAAACACAAGGTGAAGTGTAATTTTTTGATTTGATAAATGCAAGTTTTAAATCACACACCAAACTATTTTGCTCAATCTGAATAATATCTCTACAACTGAAATGCATTATTTTAAAATTGTTAAAAGTGAAAAAAAACAAGAAAATGATAAGTACTGATTATTGATTATTACTGAAAATAATTGAATTGCACAGAGGAAGTTTGATGTCAAAAATGATCTCTGTGAGTCAGCCTGGTGGCACAGTGGTTAAGTGCAGGCGTTCCGTTTTGGCTGCCCAGGGTATGCCAGTTTGGATCCTGGGTGTGGACATGGCACCGCTTGGCAAGCCATGCTGTGGTAGACATCCCACATATAAAAAAGTAGAGGAAGATGGGCATGGATGTTAGCTCAGGGCCAGTCTTCCTCAGCAAAATCAGGAGGGTTGCCAGCAGAAGTTAGCTCAGAGCTAATCTTCCTCAAAACAAAACAAACAAACAAAAAAGATCTCTGGAGGCTGGCCCCATGGCTGAGTGGTTAAAGTTCTGTACACTCTGCTTTGGCAGCCTGGATTCACAGATTTGGATCCTGGTCACAGACCTATTCCACTCGTCAGCCATGCTGTGGAGGCATCCCACATACAAAACAGAGGAAGACTGGCACAGAGGTTAGCTGAGGGCTAATCTTCCTCAAGCTAAAACAAAGGAAGATTGGCAGAGGACGTTAACTCATGGTGAATCCTCCTCAAAAAGAAGATCTCTGAAAGATGTCAGTTAAAATGGCAGAGTAAGGACTTCCAAAATTCACTCCTTCATAAAGGTTAAAAAACACTAGCATAAATCGTCATATTTGAACTTCTCAGGACTCTGGAAACTAAGCAAAATCTTGCAGAAATTCAAGATTGTTTATTCAAGAGAAGTGGCTGATTCTTGGTAAGAAATGTGAGATCTCTGGTGTCCTAATGTGCCTAGTCCCATCTCCTGTTCTCCAGTTCTGTGAAGACCTTAAAAATCAACATCGCGCTATCGTGCAACCTGACAGTGACCAGAGGTGGTAGGATGGGGTGGGAGCTCCTTCAAACCTCATTCTCAGAGTATTGACATTATTTGACCTGTCTAGCATTTCCCTGGGAGTCCCCACATGAAACGTTGTCTTTATTTGACCTAATTCAGAGCTTGCTCAGTGTGAAAAAAACTTTTCTCTGGGGGCTGTCAAAAACAATTACAGGAAATTATTTAACTTTGCAACTTCCTGAGGCAGTAGATTACACCTGGGGCAAACAATAACCAAAAATCTTAAAAGAATAGGCTGGGCAATGAGATGTGCATAGAACCTTGAAAAGGTTCGACGTATTCCTGGAAATGCCATGTGCATGTGTAGGGCTGTGTCCTTGCCCGTAGATTTGTACATACTCATCTGAAAAGGTTCTAACTCTCATCCTCACCTTAGTTTGAGGCTCTGCATAAGTAGGAAGTGAATTTTAAGGCAAATGTGTCAATTGTCTATCTGAGTGCTTAAGGCATGCACAAATATGCATGCAGAGCCCCTTGGAAAAGGCTAGGAGGCTTACTGGTTACAGGCATTTAAAGAAATCTCTATATAATCATAAGCTGACTACTAAGTTAATAATAGAACAGAAATTTCAGTGGTTACACATGACAAAAAAGATAGACATTAAAGAATTAGCTCAGAAAAGCAATTAAGCAAGCAAAAAGAACAAACAATAACAACAAATGTTTGGGAGGAAAGAGAGTCTGATTTCCAGAATTGCCACATTATATTATTTAAAATATATTTTTTCAACCACAAGAAAAAAACCCATGAGATATAAAAGAAACAACAGAGTATGGCCCATACATAAGAAAAAGAATCAATCAATAGAAACTGTACTTGAAGAGGTCCAGGTGTTGAACACATTAGACACACTTGAAATATGCTATTTTAAATATTTCCTAAGAACCACACATAACCTTGTCTAAAGAACTAGAGAAAAGTATGAGAATGATATTTCACCAAATAAAGAAGATCAATACAAAGATAAAATTTTTTAAAAAAATGTACCAAATAGAAATCCTGGAATTGAAAAGTGTAATAATTGAAATGAAAGAAGAAATCACTAAAGGGGTCCAGAGCATACTTCAGCAGGCAAAAAGAAAGAATCCACAAATTTAAAGATGATTATGTTGAGATTATCTGGTCTGAAGAAAAGAAAGGAAAAATAATGATGGGAAATGAAGAGACTCAGAAACTTATGGGACACCATCAAGCATTTCACATGCATATGAGGGAATCTGAGAGTCTCATAGGAAATGAGAGAGAGGAAAAGAAAGAAGGAATATTTGAGGAAGTAAAGGCCAAACACTTTCTAAATTTGATGAACATCTTCAACCTACACATCCGCAAAATTCAATGAAATTCAAGTAAGATAAATTCATAGAAATCCACTTCTAGACGTATCATAATCAAATAGATGAATCAAAGACAAAGAATTTTCAAAGCAGTGAAAGAAGTGCTGTACAAGTGCTTATCGTGTACAAGGGCTCCTCAATAAGATTAAAAATTGATTTCTTAACAAAAATCATACAGGTAGACCATATATTAGTCCATAAAACAAATACGAATACCTTTAAAAGAATTAAAACCGGGGTCGGCCCCATGGCCAAGTGGTTAAGCTCGCGAACTCTGCTTTGGCAGCCCAGGGTTTCACCGGTTCGGATCCTGGGTGTGGACATGGCACCGCTCATCAAGCCATGCTGAGGCGGCATCCCACATGCCACAACTAGAAGGACCCACAACTAAAAATACACAACTATGTCCCGGGGGCTTTGGGGAGAAAAAGGAAAAATAAAATGTTAAAAAAAGAGAATTAAAACCATGCAAAGTATATTCCCCTATTAAAAATGGTATGAAATTAGAAATACATACAGATGGAAAATTAGGAAATTCATACATATGTAGAAATTAAACAACACACTCTTATATAACCAATGGGTTAAAGAAAAAAATCACATGAGAAATTAGAAAATACATCAAGATGAATGAAAATGAAAACACATCAAAACTTGTGAAATACAGTGAAAGCAGCTTAAATCAATTTATACTTATCAATCCCCTTATTAAAAATGGAAAAAGTACCTCTATTAATTTGCTAGGGCAGCCATAAGAAAGAATCATGGACTGGGTGACCTAAACAACAAAAATTTATTTTCACACAGTTCTGGAGGCGAAGAGTCCAACTTCGCGGTGTGGTCGGGGTTAGTTTCTTCTGAGGCCTCTCTCCTTGGCTTGTAGATGGCTGTCTTCTCTCTGTAGCTTCACATGGTCTTTCCGATGTAGTTGTCTGTGCCCAGATTTCGTCTCAGAAGAACAGTAATCATTTTGGATTATCTTATTGCTCACCTTAATAACTTCATTTTGACTTAATTATCTCTTAAAAGACCCTACCTCCAAATGCAATCACATTCTGAAATATTGGAGGTTAGGATTTCAACATATGAATTTTTAGCCCATGACATACCCAAATCAATAACCTAAACTTCCACCCTAAGAAACTAGAAAAATAAGAATGAACTAAACTCAAAGCAAGCAAAAAGAAGCAAATAACAAGGATTAGTGTGGAAGTGAATAAAATATAGAATAGAAAAACAATAGAGAAAAAAAAAGATCAAGAAAATTGGCAGGTTAGCCAGACTGAATGAGAAAAAAATATAGAAGACAAAAAACTAGCAAAATCAGGAATGAAAGATGAAGCATTATTAGCAACCTTACAGAAAAAGAAAACATTATAAGGTTGTTGAGAAAGGCAGTCACGTGCAGCTTTTTTGACCCTTGTGCAGCTGCATAAGAATATGCCTCAGGCCTGGAACAAGTCCTTGCATGGAGATAGGGGCCCTCCTAGCCTCTCCAGGGCTTATCACCGTTTTTTTTGGAGTATCTTTCCCTCTTCCAGGCTTGATGTGCACTGCTTTGTTCTACTTAAGGCCTGTGCCTCATATGACACCTGGCCAACCCCACTGCTGTATCTGTTCCTGATGAGAAGGAATCAGCTTCTTTTTCTGCTGCACAGGAGCAGTGCATGCAGAATCATCGGCCTATGTCAGCTGCAGGGCAAGACCTACTGTCCATAGGGGGCCAATGCTCACTATTAATACTGGTCTTACTCTGTCTCTTCTCTATGTGGGTAAAGCATTGTCTGATCCAGTGCCTGAGTGAATTGTATCTTTCTTGATAACCTCAACACTTGAAAGCTATGCAGTTATGACATCCTGGGACTGCTGCTCCTGGTTGTAAGCAACAAGGGTTACTTGCTTGACAGTTTAGCACAGCACAGGGTTACCAACAAAGTATACCATGGCATGGTGGAGGTGCAAGTGTTCACGAATCCAGCCATCCTAGAGTGGTGCCGGCTCTCCTGGGGTGTGACAACCAACTGAGATGCTGCCCAACCTCTGACCACACAAGAATAAATGGGATGAAAACAATCTCCTTGTCAATAGGGATGAGCTTGAGCTGGTGTAATGGGTAAGGGCAGAGTTACAAGAGGTGGGTCTTAAAAACGGTAGGAAACTATTCCCTGACTCTTGGTTGCCTATGCACTCCTGCACTACTCATCAACTCCCTATGAGTCACAGACAACACCCAAGAAAAGTCAGGAGCCCCATGCAGGGAACTCCAACCAATCCAAGCTGCTTGTGGCTCACTCCCCACTAAACTACCGATGGTGCTGCTGAAAACAAAATTGTTAAAATGATATCCTTCTCCAAGAGTAAAATGTAAAAATTGAAGGACAGATATGGACAAAAGCCAGGAGGTTCTCATATGAGTTGGTCATTGCACCTGTTCAGTGAGGGTGCACTGCAGACCCAAATGTCTTTGGCAAAATGGTACAGTCCAGGAAAACCAACCATTGACCTCCTGCTGCAGCACATTTTTGTCTGCATTGAACAGGGCAACCAACAAAACAGAGACAAAGACAAAGCATGCCTCTTTTGATCTGGATGAGAGGGAGCATGAGGACAGTGTTTTCGACTACAGAGGACTTCCCTAAGAGTAAGACCTCCTAAAAACTGTTCAGGAAATCATAGCCACTGCCTGGGTAAGAGCCATAAATACCTGGCTATATGGCCCTGCCCCTGGGAACATAGACAACATGGTCTCCTTTCAGATCGCATGTGAGCCTTCTCCCCGAAGGAAGACTCCCCTTCCCTACTCCTGTCAACTGGGATAACTGTGGGAAAAACAGGGAAAATTTTCACCAAATGTCCTGTTTGGGGATGAAAATGGTTTGAGTGGTTTCCAATAACTCAGATCTGAATGGACAAAGATCCAACAATGGGAAGCAATGCCCAAAGGACTAAAAGAAAAGTCCAGGTGATAATAAAGCACTGGGACATAAAAGTTCACCTCAAATGCAAAAACGGGCCAAATCACAAGGACTCATCTTTAAAACACAAAGCCAAAGATACAGTACAGTCATGTGACTCCTGCCTGTGAGCCCAGGACATAGAACATGGCCAACGGGGCCACATCAACCAAGGCACAGGCCCCACACAAATACAACAAACTGACCACCTCAGATTGTTAGTCCCAGACACAAATTCTGGCAGTGCCTCTCCACTGTAAACATGTACTCCAAAATATGAAACTGCCATTCCACTGCACCATATAAATACAAAAGCCACCATTGCAACTTCAAAAAAAAAAAACCTGTGCCATGTGTTCAGATATGCAACAAAACCCAATTTAATCAAGACTCCACATTCCCTAGACAAACTACACAACAATTAACGTGCTTTCATAACATAAAATACACCTTTCATACTCCCTATCACCACCAGACAAATGAGATGATAAAACAGACAACTCAAAACAACCACACACAGGTCATCAGAAAAAAAAAAAAAACTTACCAGGTGGTACTCCCACCTAACAAAGCCATTTGGACATTAAATACTACACTCCAACAACAGCAACAAAAACATGGCGCTAGACACATTAAAAAATACTGAGATTGAGTGTGGGCAAAGAACCAGGCAGTTGCCTGGTTAGGCTGCACCTGTGAAATTCTAACCTCAGTATACCCAATCATTCTTTTTCTTTTCTCGCACTGGAATGAGCACAGAGGAAAGGAGTAACAGAATATTGAGGCTCTAGGATTCTATAAAGTGGAATACTATTCCATCATAAAAAGGAATAAAGCATAGATGCATGCTACGACATGGACGAACTATGAAAGCATCATGCTAAGTGAAAGAAGTCAGACATAAAAGGTCACATCCTGTATGTCTCCAATTATGTAAAATGCTCAAAATAGGTAAATCCTTAGTGACAGAAAGTAGATTAGTGGTTTCCAGGGGTTGGGAGAGGTGGGAATGGGATGTGAATACTAATGAATTCAGAGTTTCTTTTTGCCATGATGAAAGTTTTTGGAATTAGATTATGGTGATAGTTGCACAACTTTATGAACATACTAAGAAGCACTAAATTTTACACTTTAAAAGGGTGAATTTTATTATATGCGAAATAAAAGAAAACAATTCTCTATGTGTCAAATACCCTAGGAAAGCCGTGGATTCCTCCATGCAGTCTGTCACATAATGTCCCAACTGGCTTCCATCTCCTCTTCTTTCAGTAGGCTTTGGACTCTCAACAGACCCTCATGAGGACATGTGTCATTTGCTTATGGAATACACAATGTGTGTCCACATTAGTGGATACACAATAAATTGTCTAGAAAAAAATTGTTTATTTCTATTGGAAACGTTGAAGAGCTTCTAATTGTCGAAACCGTGAACCTGAGTGTGTGAGATCTTCCTTGTTGGAGCCAATTCGCCTCTATGCTCCTACCCTATCATGTTCCATGAATGTGGTTGACCATCACAAGGCAGTGTGGTCAATCTTTTGGACATCCTCAGCTCAACCTTTATTAAATGATACAGCACACCCTAGCTCTTGTTCTTCATTTTATGGGCTCATAGTTGCTAACTTTAGTTATTAACCTAAAATAGCCTAAAATAAATATCATTATAATTCATAGTCATATTCAAATTGAGGATAGCAGATTGAAATTAAATTTAAAATTAATATATTTCTGATGATATGTGATGTCTATTAGTAAATAACAGAAACAATTTATGTGGGACAGCATAGTCCGTGAGTGGTAAGAGCACATGAATGTGAAATGCCGCTGAGAGATCTGTATGGAGTATTCAAGAAATTTGATTTTCACTTTAAGTGCATATCAATTTGAAAACTGTGCATTTGTGTATTTGTGTGCGAGTTTATACACTCACAGTGATGACGATAGTGTACATAATTATACACCTAGAGTGGCCATGGCCATTGGCAATGTACAAGGTTAATCATTTTGATTACTGCTTTAGTAAGCTTTCATTAGTTTATATTGTGATAATAAACAACAATCCTATATCTCACTGGTTTCCAACAACAAAGGTTTGTTTCTTTCCTGTATTGCATGTCAAGAGCTGCAGGTTGTTGTGGCTCTGCTCAGAACCTCTTTTCACTTCACAACCCAGCTTTAAGAATCAGCTCTTAACTCAGTCTCATGATAAAAAAATGAAAAACAAAAAAAAAAAAGAAAAGAAACAACATCCAAACTGCAAGGAGCTCTTAAAGCTTCTGTTTGTAATGACAAAGTCACTTCCATTGTTTTTTCATTGGCCACAGCAAGTCATAGGGCCAATCTTAACATCAAAGTTGTGCAGCCATCTCTATTTACCGGGGAGAGGCACCAAAAGCCATGTAGCAATATTTGGAACTGAACATTCTCTTACAGAAGAATAGAAAAAAAAGGAAAAAGAAAACAATTTACTGCATGTACGGTATTGTCTCCAAAAGAATCTGTCTGTCACTTCTCTGCCTTTCAGATACTGCCCCTCTTTCTAGCATCCTCCTGTGCCTTGACACCTGGCAACTCCTGTGAAGTCCTCCAAATCCAGGCTCTCAGTCTTGTTTTTCCAATGAAGTTATTCAGTACCCTCTTTGTCTTTCCATAAAGGACTTTTTCTAAGCCTCTATTATGAAGTTAATCATATGCTAACATGATTTTGTATTTATTTATTTTCTATTACCTCTTTGTAACTGTAAGCTATTCCAGACTAGAAATAGAAAAAGTTCTCTTTGTTACTTGGATTCTGAAACTGTAAGTGTTCAGTGAGTATTTGCTAAATTAACGACAGAACACTCTCGACATCTGTTACTGAGTTGGGCATTTTATGTCTTATTTGATGACATTCTCTTTCTTCCTCCTCTCTCCTTTCCTACCTTCTTAACTTTAGCTAACATTTGTTGAGTTTAGCAAACACTATTTGTTTAACAATGTAGTGTGAAAAAAATAATGAATTGAGCATTGTTTGTATCATTCAGGGACCCACAGTTTAGTAGAAGACAGAAATACTTGAACAAGGAGTCATATTAACTTTAATAAATAATACCCAGATTGATATTACCAACATGAAACTGAAATCTGACAGTCTCAATACCTTACCAGCAATTCAATTGCAGGGCTTGCCTTATTCTAATTCAAGGAGTTTTGAATGGCACTATCTTAATTATAGAATGTCTAAGGGAATTCTGAACAAATTACTTATCTGTCAAAATTCTTTGGTCATGTTTTATGGTTGACACACTTGCTTTTCTTTGCAGACAGCTGTCCTTCATGGCTCATACAAGACAATCATCTCCTCATAAGTCTATATTTTTTATAATTTTCAAGCTGACCTGCCAACTTTTCAACAACCCTCAGCTTATTATTATCACAGCATTCATCAAATCACCATTATCATCTTGACCCTAACATGTTACAGTTATCACCAATGTGTTGGTTGTTAATTAAACAGTAAGTAATACTGTAAATGTTAACAATGTGTCATATTCCAGAAGGGCTCATTTGGATGTGGTTAAAATAAGAACTAGTCACCTGGATTAAAATATTTCCTGGTTGAGAGAAGGAGGAAAAGTAGAAACACTTTTTCTATACAGATGAAGTTAGAACAAAAAGTGCCTTTGCAGTAACACAGTTTTGGGGGTAATAAAATATCTACAAGTTTTGGCATTCTGCTCAGAACAGACAAATCCACAAGAGAAAAGGTAAAGAGTTCATTTTCACTGGTGTAACAAAGTTTGATCTTTCCCTTAAAACAAGCTTTCTCCATAATATGGGCTGATTGGCTCTGTTGACTGAGCAGAGTTAGCTGGTAATCCAATGAACCAACATTTCAGATGCTTTTGAGGAAAACAATGGGCTCAGTTCTCTGAAATGATTAAATTACTGTCCTGGGAGGTAACTCTACTCTTTCCACACCTTTTTAACTCTATGATTGTGGAAAGAATATTGCATATATTCTGCATGTCACACTTCAAAAGAAAACTTAAACAATTGCTGCCTCCCAAAGATGGTTAAATAAGATTGTGAGGATGCTGGAAATATGCCATAAGAGCAATGTATTATCTACTAACTGCTGCATAACAAGTTACTATGAAAGACTGAGGCCTGAAATAACAATATGTTTTATTATCTCACAGAGTGTCTGTGCAGCAGGCATTTGGGAGTGACTTAGCTGAATGTTTCCAGCCTAGAGTCTCTCATGAGGTTGTGGTCAAGACATTAGTCAGACTTCAGTCATCTGAAGGCTTGACTGGGGCTGAAAGATCTACTTCCAAGATGCTGCACTCACATAGAGGCAATATGTTGACAGGAGGTCTCAGTTTCTCCCAATATGGGCCTCTCCAAAAGACTCTTTGAGTGTCCTCATGGCATGGCTTTCCCCAGAGCAAGTGATCTAAAAGAAAGTAAGACAGACCATTCCAAAGACTATTCCTACCAAATTGTCTATACCATCAACAGTTTGCCTAGAGTTTCTTAACCTCAGCACTATTCACATTTTGGGCCAGATAATTATTTGATGTGGAGAGCTTTCCTTTGCGTTAAAGAATTTTTAACATCATTTCTGGCTTCTGCCTACTAAACGCTAGTAACAGTTCCCCTCCCCAATTTTGACAGCCATGAAAGTCTCCAGACATCACTGAATGTCTCCTAGGGGGCACAATGGCCCCCAGTAAGAACCAGTGAAGCTCTTAGCACAGCCAAGTCATCAACTGATCCTAGAAGAAAATACAATCAGCAAAGATGACAATCAAGTTTAGAGAAAGAAAAGACCATTATAAAGAAAAACATGAAGAAGAAAAAATAAAAATTTTCTCTAGAGTTTACACAGTTTCACTCCAGATCCCAAATTGAAATCTGATATCGTATCACATAACACTGTTGACTGATTGCTTCCCATGTGATAATGATAGGTCCTGAGGCTAAACAAGTGAATGGGATACAGTTCCACTTCTAAAGAAATTGTCCTTTTCAGTCCATTTTCTAGTTTTCCATCTCTCAACAGTCATATTCACTACAAACTCAATAGGGTACTTTAGGGAAGAAAAATAAAATTACTAAACATACATAATTTTCAATAGCACACTTTTTAAAAAAATTTGTTTTATTGAAATAAGATTGGATTATAACATCATATAGCTTTCAGATGTACATCATAATATGTTTTGAATTCTGTGTAGGTTACACCATGTTCACGAGTCAACAAACTAATTATAGTCCAACACCACACATGTGAGCCTAGTCACTCCCTTTGCCCTCCCGACTCCCACTTTCCCCTATGGTAACCACCCATCCAATCTCTGCTTCTTTTTTTCTTTTGTGTTTGTTTGTTGTTGTTTTTATCTTCTACGTATGAGTGAGATCATACGGTATTTGACTTACTCCATCTGACTTACTCCATCTGACTTATTTCACTTAGCATAATACCCTCAAGGTCCATCCATGTTGTCACAAACGGCTGGATTTCATCATTTCTTATGGCTGAGTAGTATTCCATTATGTATATATACCACATCTTCTTTATCCATTAGTCCCTTGATGGGCACCTCGGTTGCTTCCAAGTCTTGGCTATTGTCAATAATGTTGCAATGAACATAAGGGTGCGTGTATCTTTATGCATTTGTGTTTTCAAGTTCTTTGGATAAATACCCAGTAGTGGAATAGCTGAATCATATGGTAGATCTATCCTTAATTTTCTGAGGATACTCCAAACTGCTTTCCATAGTGGCTGTACCAGTTTGCACTCCCAACAGCAGTGTATGAGGGTTCCCTTCTCTCCACATCCTCTCCAACACTTCTTGTTTCCTGTCTTGTTAATTATGGCCATTCTGACCAGAGTGAGGTGATACCTCATTGAAGTTTTGATTTGCAATTCCCTGATAGCTAATGATGTTGAGCATCCTTTCATATACCTGTTGTCCATCCATATATCTTCTTTGGAGAAATCTCTGTTCAGATCTTTTGCCCATTTTTTAATTGTGTTCTTGGGTTTTTTGTTGTTGAGATGTATGAGTTCTTTGTATATTTTGGATATTAACCCCTTATCTGATATATGGTTTGCAAATATCTTCTCGCAGTTGTTAGATTGTCTTTTTGTTTTGTTGATGGTTTCCTTTGCTGTGCAGAAGCTTTTTAGTTTGATGTAGTCCCATCTGTTCATTTTTTCTTTTGTTTCCCTTGCCAGGTCAGACATGGTACTTGAAAATATGCTGCTAAGACCGATGTCAAAGGGCGTACTGTCTATGTTTTCTTCTAGAAGTTTCGTGGTTTAGGGCCTTACATTCAAGTCTCTAATCCATTTTGAGTTGATTTTTGTGTATGGTGTAAGAGAATGATCTACTTTCATTCTTTTGCATGTGGCTGTCCAGTTTTCCCAACGCTATTTATTGAAGAGACCCTCCTTTCTCCATCGTATGCTCTTGGCTCCCTTGTTGAATATTAGCTGTCCAGAAATGTTTGGGTTTATTTCTGGGCTCTTGATTCTGTTCCATTGATTTGTGTGTCTGTTTTTGTGCCAGTACCATGCTGTTTTGGTTACTACAGCTTTGTAGCATATTTTGAAATCAGGGAGTAGGATACGGCCAGCTTTGTTGTTTTTCCTCAGGATTCCTTTGGCTATTCGGGATCTTTTGTTGTTCCGTATAAATTTTGGGATTCTTTGTTCTATTTATGTGAAAAATGTTGGTGGAACTTTGTTAGGGATTGCATTGAATCGATAGATTGCTTTAGGAAGTATGGACATTTTAGCTATGTCAATTCTTCCAATCCAAGACCACAGGATATCTTTCCATTTCTTTGTGTCTTCTTCGATTTCTTTCAACACTATTTTATAGTTTTTGGTGTACAGATCTTTCACCTCTTTGGTTAAGTTTATTCCTAGGTATTTTATTCTTTTTGTTGCAAGTGTAAATGGGATTGTATTCTTAATTTCTGTTTCTGCTACTTCTTTGTTAGTGTTCAGTAACACACTTAATCATAATATATTTTGGTTTTATAGCCCAAATTCACCTCTCAATACATATTTTTACTGGAAAGTTTTTATACCTTACCTCAGGATTCAAAGTATCATAGGTAACTTATAAAAACCTATATAATAGAATTGAAGTAAAATGTAGAAGAAAATCAAAACGTTAAGCCAGATAATTTTGCCATAACAACAACAACAGCAATAATAATAACTCTAATAATGTGCACAAAGTCAGAGAAAGATTAAAAAAATTAAATACCTTGGTTACAGTGCCTTAATTGATTGCTAAATATAGATTCAAACTTTTATTTTGGACCTCCTGAAACCTACAGCAAAATGGAAAATAAGACCAGCTCTATTATTTTCATAGAAATATTTACTCTGTGTAATTACTATCAGTGATTTCTTTCCTCTTTCCTCCAAAAACTATTGAAAAGTTCAGTTGAGGTGCATGGGGGAAATTAGTTTTTTGAGTTAAAGATTGATGACCATAACCACCACTAATTTGGACTTTTGCACTGATTTGCTACTTACTTGGGTCTGAATTCAAGGTAAATTTTAAAAACAAGGTTTAGAGTTGGAAACATGTCTATTTTTCTAAGACAAAGATTAATGAAAGGGAGGTTTACAATTAAATTTCATCAGTATTAACCTTGGATATGGAATAAATTATTGGTTTCTAGAAGCTAGGAGGTGGAGAGAATGTGAAAGGATGCTAATGTGCATGAAGTTTCTTTGGGGAGTGATGAAATTGTTCTAGAATTATTTAAGAGTGATAGTTGTACAACTTTGTGAACACATTAAAAACAACCAAATTGTACACTTTAAAAGGTGACTTTATGGTACGTGAATTATATTTCAATTTTTAATAATTAAAAATGTATCAATAGCATGAATATTTGACTACAAAAGAATCAAATGAAACAGATTAGAAAGTTGTTCTATTGCACTTTAAAACAACAACAAGTTTTGAATCTTGTGCCCATATAGTATTTGTGTAACAACCAGTCCTTTTTTTACTAAAATAAAAGCAGAACTTATTTTTTTCATCAATCAATTTATTTGCTGGGTGAATTGGCTTATTTTTTTGCCATTTCATAGATCCAACACAGCAAACTTTGCAGGCAGATATCGTGTAATATAATTATCTTCTGTCCCCCCAAAGTGACTAGCACAATTTGAGGAACAGAGGAATTGTGTAATATAAACTTAATGATTGACAATTGACATAATCTTAGCGACTTTTCAAGTTCTGACTCTGTTTCAGGATGTTGAGCCCATCCATTTGGGGATATTATGAAGATGGAAGAAGCCCAAATATGTTCAATAACATATTGATATCCAAAAATTACATCAACAATATATAAAGATGAATCAAGTATGGAATGGATTTTAGAAAGAAAAATTAAAAAGAAACAAACAACAAGTTCCAGAATGTGAGTTCAAAAACCAAACTGATGAAATATCCAAAAGAACAAACAAGGCTTGGTTAAAGAGCTAGTTGGCAGTAAGCATGTGGTTAAGAGCCTGGCTAAACCCTCAGACAGACCTGGGTGTGAATCTGAGCCATCTCACTTAGCCAAGTTACTAAATTTTTTCAGTCACAATCTCTAAGAACTCGTTTAAAAATAGCCATTCTTTCCTCAATTCTTCTTCACCCCTCTTTTTTCCATTCTTTCTTTTTACATCTTCTGTAAACCATGTGTCAAATCTCTCAATCTATATCTTTATCACTTTATGCTTAATCCTGGGTATTTCCTTTGATTTATCATCTAATTTATAAATATTCTCTTCAGCTTTATCTAGTCAACTTTTAACCCATCTAGGAGTTTCTCTTCTGCTTATTTCTGAGGGCTGGCCACCTCTGGATATGTTAAGAAAACACAATGTATTGTGCAAAGTAAAGAGTTTGGAGTCAGCCTGACCTGGGTTTTCATCACGAATCTGTTATCCTCCAGTAACGGATCTGTGGTCTTCAGGAAATTCTCGGGGTTTATTTTTCCTTATTCAAGTATGAGGAAAATAGCACTTGCCTCACAGAGCTATTGTAAGGGTTTGTGTTAGTCTAGATCCTCCAAGATGTAGATGTCAAGGCAAGAATAAATGTCCAAACACTTAATAGGTGGAAAGCCCATGAGAGAAATAAGGGCTGGAAAGGCTGGGAAACAAGTTTGATTCTAGTGAAGTCAAGATGGAAGGAAGGTTGTTGGAAGCATCTTAGATCATCCTAGCCATGAGAGAAGGTTCAGCAAGGCCATTGCAAAGGAGTCCTCAAGTCAAAGTCAGACATCAATTGATATCCATGACTACATAAGTGGTCTTGTCTTAGTATCCCTGCCATACTCAGTCATTGGCTGAGAGTATAAGCATGAGAAGAACGGCTTCTATGCAAATATGGCAATAGATTTCAAAGCACAGCAGGTGTGGCCTTTGGTCAAGTAAGCTCCCTGGTTTGGGGATCTCCAAGTCATATTTTTATGGTTGCTACTGTGTTAAATAATTATCTTGTTTAGTATCAGTATTAGTATAAGTGTTCACCACAGGGACTAACACAGCACCTTCTACTAAATAAATGCTCAATGAATGGTCACTATTCTTATTATTTCTGAATTGGCATGATTGAGACATGATATTGGAGTATGTTGACTCTGTGCACTGCTGAGCCTGAGGTTCCCCTCTAAGCTACAAATCAACCTCTAGATATCATTTTCATGAGGGTGTTCCATGAATGTCCATAAACCACAGCCACTGGGGTTAAAGGGTCTTGGGGTTTGGTATATTTAGGAAGTCTTATTGGAAGAAGTTAGAACGCTAAGGAATGGGAGTAGCAAGGGATTCCCAGGCAGGCAGAGAAAAACTATCTATGGATGGATGTACTGCCATCCATCAAAGGTAAAAGTCATGAATGCATAGACAAACAAAGGCCAATAGCAATATTGAGAGACTCAGAACATTTCCATGGTAAATATGCTGCTGGTAACCTCCTCCCACGGAATATGGGAGAAATACCTGTGGGAAAGGAGTTTGCTGCAGTCGTTTGAGTCTTCTAAAATGGAAGAGACAACAGTGGGCATTGAAAAGACTCCTTAGGGGCTCAGAGTAAATATTCATAACTTGGAGATCCAATACTGAACACTTTTTCTCCATGTCAAAAAAAGAAGTCTGCCTGTTACCCATCAAGGAGGCAGTGCGTCTGGGAAAAAGAAAACTCAGTGTATTAGGAAACAGGCCGGATGGGGGATCCCAACATTTCTGTCTGAGCCATGGTTCTGCCCTCACTGCATCTGTGACTTGGAGCAAGTCATCTAATTCTGAAACTGCTTTCTCGTCTTTACAATAGATGTTAGGACTACTTGTTCTGTAAGGCCACTTCCAACCAGAAAAATGCTACGACTTTGCCCTAGGTGATCACTAAAACCAGTAGACACTGAGGATTTCTGATCCAAGAGCTATTTTATCCTTTCAGTTCTCTGCTTCTTATTTTGCTCCTGGGGGAGAAAAGCAACTACTGCTATCCATCAAAGGTGAAAGTCATGAAACAGCTAATTGGTTTTTAATTTAGTCTCATCAGGGGGTCAAGAAAAAATTTGGATCAGAGCTGACAGTTTTGAGTTTGTCCTTAATTTATTGTCTTTGACGAAAAGAAAAGATGAGGTACATTTTTCAAAAGTAGAAGATAAAATGATCTCCCAGGTACCTAATTTGCATGTTAAAAATTTGCCGTGCCTATCAAGGTTTACGAAAGTATGAATTTGTACCAAAAGTGATAGTCAACTCTCAGACAACAAAGAAATGAAAGGGAACATGGACATGGATAACTTAAAATTATGGTGGAGGGGGCTGGCCCCGTGGCCGAGTGGTTAAGTTCGCGTGCTCCGCTGCAGGCGGCCCAGTGTTTCGTCGGTTCGAATCCTGGGTGCGGACATGGCACTGCTCGTCAGACCACGCTGAGGCAGCGTCCCACATGCCACAACTAGAGGAACCCACAACGAAGAATACACAACTATGTACCGGGGGGCTTTGGGGAGAAAAAGGAAAAAATAAAATCTTTAAAAAAAAAAAAATTATGGTGGAGGGGGTACTGCTGTGACGACTAAGGTGGCATAAACCTGATCTTATTTTGGGTAGCTCTTCCTAGCCCACTCACTGTGGGTGTGATTTTCTTGTCCTTCTCTCTTTTCCATCTAAGAACCTCCCAACGCCATACTTATCTATGCTCACATAGCTTATAGAAGAGGAAACATGGAGAGACCCCAGTCAGTGAAGGCCTGTATACCTTCCTTTGACCTAATCCTGATCAGCTAGAATGTCAGTTACTTCTTTCTAAAACCTCAATTACATATCAGGAACATCCAGGCCTCACACCTACTAATTCTGTGCACCAGATTTAGCCTAAATTTCTTAATCTGAAGTAGTTTATGGAGACAGATGAGGCAGGGTAGGAGGGACTGTGTGTTGAAATCAAACAAAGTAGAAATTGGAGGTTTCCTAATAATGAGCCCCCTGTGAAAGGGAAGGACAGTTCTACTTTAACCACAGAGAATTTGCAGACCTATTAGCTTGATCCTGAATAATTGACATTTCAGTGCTTATATCAGCTATTGCTGGATCACACAGGCCCTAAGAGGTATGCAGTAGTTATGCACCTACCATAGTATTCAAGGTTCAGTGAGAGCTGGATTCCCATAAGCATTCATAGTGTTCCTAATCTGAGGAGGACCCGCTCCTCCCAACATCCCTCATCCCACTTCACTTGAGTTCAATTTGACAAATATTCTTCAGACATATTTTATATAACAGGCATTGAGTTATATGCAAAAGATAGAATGATGAATAAAATAGGATCCCATTAGCTCTTAGACTAGTGGGGCAGGAAGTTGTAAATAGATTATTTCAGTGTAGTCTTATAAGCTCAGTAATAAAGATAAGCATTGGAGGCTGTGAAAGCAGAGGAGGGTGGATGCCCTAAATGAAGGAGATCTTCCTTCTCCATGCATAAAAATTGCACCTGAGAATATCATTGTCTGTCCAATGATATCTCTGAGGAGCCATAAGCCATTAAAACTTAATAAATTTTAAACTGGATTTAAGTTTGAAGTCAGCAACTTTTCCACCATGATAACTGCTAAAAATATTAGCGAGTTTCTCTCTACTTCAATATAGAGTGATAATTATCTCTTGAAGTCTTTCAGCTTAAAGAAACAAATTATTTTGAAATGGTCTCCTTAGAACATTGTCTTAGTTACTGAATCCTCATGTTTGCTAATGTTCTACACTGGGGCATTACTCAGTCTCACTAGGATTTGAGTGACAGAGAATAGAGTGACTTCTGAAGCTAGGGATGGAGGTAAGGGGAGAGATTGAGAAGCAAGGAGACATAACCAGACGAAGAATGCGATATTGTGCTAGGCAGAGGGTCAGAGGCTGACTTAGGAGGTGATCAATATCAAGAAAGTTTGTTCATCAACTTTCCTTTCTCTTAAAGCAGGGCAGTCCATGTGAGTGGGCCAGGCTAGTGTTCTTTCTGTAGCCTGGTCTAATGATAGAAACTTGTTAGATAACTCCTACTTAGAAAGTTAGTCTTCCTAGCCAGGAAGTTAGTGATCACCTTGACTCCCCCCACCCAAAGATGGGTGATATTTTATTATCCCCCACCCTTCATGATCAGATATGAAAAAGAAACTTTGGCGGCAAGACCTGATTGTGTCAAGTTGGTCCTTAGAGGTCATTTGTCAAGAATGCATTTAGCAAAAAACAACATGCCGGGACTGAAGAGAAAATGTCAGGGAACATGATGAGAGGTTGTGAATCAATCAACTGGATTGCTATATAAAAAGGATTGGAGTATTTAAGAAGTTGGAACAATGAAGCAAGAGATACTAAGTAACAAACATACACAGGACAAGGTACAGAAGAATCAAGGGCTGATTCCGGACTGATTCAATGTCAAATGATGAAGTTGATGCCTATGGAGTTTTCCTTACGTGTTTCATAACTTGTCTGTACCTCAGTTTCCCCCAAAGTAAATCAGGATAATAATAATACCTATCTTATAGGGTTCTATGGAGGGTTATACAAATGCATACAATACACACATACAAATGTGTGTATTTATACACTTTTGAACTGTGTTGGCCTGACACAGAAATTTAAGAGAATTCAATGAATATCCACTTCTTTTATTCTTCTTCTTATTGTTGTTGTTTTTTATTCTCTTTGGAATGACATATTCTGGAGGCTGGGAAACATCCTTGATTATGATAGATATTCCTAAACTCTGTTCAAGGCTCTTGGAACATACAACTATTGAAACTTTGTGCTCTGGTTCAACTATGCCTCTTCTTCATCCCCAGTAATTGAGAGTGAGGGGGTGTGACTCCTCTGAAGTTTGTAATTCCCTCTTTTCCCTCAAATTCATGACATTAATCTAATCATTGTAAGTTCCGCTTGGATACAAACACATATCAAATGTGATCCCTAGCTCCAGATTTCTGATTATCGTTAGCTTATTCTCTCATCATGACCAACGGAAATATTTTGATACTTTATTTTTTAATAGTTACATACTAGGTGTCTGATATAGTTCATTTAATCCCCATAAAGTTGTCACAGTTGCCTCTATTTTACAGACAAGGCAACTGAGCATCAGAGAAGTTAACTCACTTATAAGAAATCAAACCATTTGGGTGAATTGGAAACTTGGGTTTGAACTAAAGGCTGTTTGGTGTGGGAGCTCAACTTCTTTATCCTTCCTCCTACTGCCTCCCCATAATGCCATCATCAAGAAGTTATAATGATGCTTCAGGGGCCCCTTTTCTGCCTTCTGCCTTGCACTACACTCTCAGAGGCTTGCCAACCCTTTATACTGAAGACATCTGCATTTAATCTTGTGCTTTGGAAGGGTCTGAGGCACATTTCTGAACTTCTCAGTTGCTTAGCCCTTCTCTTATCTCTGTCATCTGTTGAGCATTCTGATGCATCTTCCCTCCCTTTCTTTAGTGGACACCAGCAGCCAGCTGTCTGAGCTTCCTTCACTCCCCCTACCAGCTGACTAGCATCCCAGCATACTAAACCCTGGTGGTTCTCAAAGTGTGCTCCCTGGGCCAGCAGCATCAGCACCTCCATCAGGAAATTTGTTGGAAATGCAAAATCTCAGGCCCACCCCAGACCCCCAGCATCAGACTTCTTGTGGGAAAAATCTTAACAGGAGGAGAACAGTTAAACTTGGATGAACTCAACAAAGTTGAACTGTTACAAAGCTAATTATACAGGTTTTTTTTTAATCCCACTTTGTGGAAATAAGCATGTGTTTTATTGAAGAAATACTGGTTTGAATATGTGGCACTGTCCAGATCAACCAGGGTGTCATGTGGTATAAGACATTTTTTCCATATTGACTTTAAAAATCTGAAAAATTCAAAATTCCCAAGCACTGCTGGGCCCCAACATTTCAAAGAAAGGATATTGAACCTGGAACCTGCGTTCTTGCTCCAGCAACCCTCCCCTGCTGCATCTCTCACCATTCCCTTTCACGTGCAGGTTTCTTTTTCTCCCTTAGCTCCTACACACCTGGCAAGAACCTTGAGGAAATGATCCTCTTCTGACATCCCTAAAGAGAGTGAAAGTTTCTTTTTCTCTGTGCCCCCATTTTGCCCAACCATTCCCACAGAAGTGATGTGATTTTCCTAATACCAGATAATCACATAGCTTTGGAGACCAAGCTCAGACTCTGAACTCCTTTGAGAGGGTTAAGATGGGAGAAATAGCAATGTAAGAATGACGCATGGTGTATAAGCAGAGTCTCCATCTGGGTTCCCAAATGTCTTAAAATTTTTGGTTCCAGGGGCCAGCCCAGTGCCACAGTGGTTAAGTCTGCACGTTCTGCTTTGGTGTTCTCCAGTTTGGATCCTGGGTGCAGACATGGCACTCCTTGGCAAGCCATGCTGTGGAAGGAGTCCAACATATAAAGTGGAGGACGATGGGCACAGATGTTAGCTTAGGGTCAGTCTTCCTCAGCAAAAAGAGGAGGACTGGTGGCAGATGTTAGCTCAGGGCTAACCTTCCTAAAAAATAAACAAAAAAACTTTTGGTTCCAAAAAATTCAGAGAAGTACAAGGACTGTCCTATTCTCTAATCTAAGTGCTGAGTAAGACACTCTTGAAGCATCTGCCTTCATAAAGGGGACGTTGGCCACTCCCTTCTCCCAAATAGCTCTTTCATCTTCCATTCAGAAGCACAGAAATAGGGAGCTTCTTCCTGTTAGGTTTCTGTATCCCGCTCTAACTGTCCTGCCTCCCAGCATGGCCATTCTGATTCACCAAGCATAACACCCAGCCTATCCTGCATTCAGGCCCTAATAAGTTCCTTTTTACTACAGGGAGCTTGTTGCTAGGACTTTAATGAGTGTAGAGTGTATTTACGTCTCTTGTAAACTGTTCATTATCTTTGCAAGGAAGGACATTTTCTTGCCATTTTTATTATTTGTGACACTCATGTTAAACCACTTTGTGTACACTTTTATTTGCAAATCATATATACCCATCCTTCAATTTCAATCATAGGAATCATAAAATATTTATACTGTTCTGCCACCTTTAAATTTCTTCAATGAATTTTCTGATCATTTTTAAGCTGTAATAATCTCCTTCCAAAGACTATAGCACTTTGCCTTCAATTCAATTCATAAAATAACTACACATGGTGTGCCTGCATTCTAGAGACAGAGAACTCCTAATTCTGGAGACAGGCTGCAGTGCCGTTCACAGGAAGTGCTGCTATTTACTAGAAGTGGGTTACTTTACCCCTTTAATACCAATAACAGTGGCTAATATTTACTCTAAGCCCCCTTAGTGCAAGGTACTGTGGTAAGGACTTAAGCATTTTCACCTTTCAGATTTACAATAATCACATGGAATAAGTACAAATATTATTGCCATTTTATAAATGAGGAATCTGAGGTACAGAGAGGTCAAGCAATTAGCTCAAAATCACACAGCTAGTAAATGAAGAAGGGAATTCAAAGCCAGGCAAGGTGCCTCCAAAGACCACTCCCATGGTGATGTCTTTTTAAATACAGGTTTCCTCTTTTGTAAAATAGGGATAAAGTGATCTCAGGGGTTCATGGGAGGATGAAAAGAAACAGTGGGGCTAAGAAACGCAGCACGGTGCCTGTCTGGCACAGAGTGAACTCTCCTTCTAGAGGTCACCACCAGGAACTTCCCAAGGTCACAGGCAAGTAAAGAGCTGAAAGTTATGCAAGAAGTGAAGGGAAAAGTCAAACAAATGATTAAGAATTTGGGGGGGATTTAGAAGTTGGGAGCAATTAAACATGAAGTTTGACATTTTGGTAAACAGCTCCTCATCCCTTTTTCCAGAAGCCTTGATATAAAGAAAACTCTTATCAGAGATGTAAAAAAAGTAGGACTTATTATATCTGTTTTTCTAATCTTTTTAGCTTATTTTTTCCCAATCTTTTCTCTTTCATTCATGTTTTCCTTCCTAAAATTTTTCCAGTAATATAGCAAAACTTTAAATGTTTTGTCATGATTTATGGAAAGAAGAGACACAACTTTTTAACCAAACTCTCTGTGTCAGGACTTTAGCTCACTGGATCCTCTCAAACCCTGTAAGAAAGATGCTGTTATCCTATATTACAGGTGAGGAAATTTGCTTTAAACCCATGGAACCAACCTTACCCTCTCTGCTTTGATCCAGAGATAAGCTCAGAGAAGTTCATTTTCATACAGACGCATAAATAATACAGACTGCCTCAACAAAGAAAATCTCTTGCATTAAAGACAAATCCTCCAATTTGTTTCCTTTTTACTTATTAACGCAACAAATTGCTCTGCTCTTGTAGCTCTGTGTTAGCTTCTCCGGGGAAGAGAAACCTGTCTTCGCTCATTGTTTTTGTGACTGCAGATTGACAACTGGTTTAGTGCGCGGCCTTCTCAGCTACGTAGGGTTGATTGCTGCGACCTGGTTTCCCCAAGGACAGAGCCAGTGGTCCTTATTGAGAGAGCCCCAAGTTCAAAGCTATGTTTAGAACGTGAACTCCCAGCATTCATTTGCTAACTTTTGATTCGCGTGGTTAGACAAGACACGAGATACAGATGCTGTCAGCTGAGCGTACATTTCCGTCCCCTTCTCGCCCCTGGCCATGTGTTGCATACAGCCCAAATAAGCCCTTCTCCCCATGCCATTTCGGCTTCTGCTGTAAGAGGATTTTGCTAACTTATCTTAATTCCAAAACATAATCATCCTGTTCTTGCTGCAAATTGTTTTTCTCTCCTCTGCCTCCTTACTTCTCCCTTTCTTCTAAGGTTGAAATGAGGTCATTTATTTCCAGAATGGCACAGTTTTATTTTTTCCCCCTTTTCTAGGTTGGTAGTAACAAAACAATAAAAGCTGCAGTCCTAAACATAGGAGATAGGGGGAAACTAAAGTTCTCTTTTTATATCAGAAGTCTGAGCTCCCTGGATGCTCTCACAGAGCTGGTTTTCCTTCACTCTAAAATTGTCTCCGGGCACAGGCATAGAATCTAACATTCCCTTTTGCATTTTTTTAAACACAGTAATATGGGTAGGTTGATCTCAAAGACTTCAGATGAATTAGTTTGCTAGTATGTCTCTGAGGAGACATTACCACAAAGGAAAAGAGCCAAGAGGGGAGTATGCACTTAGCACTTAACTGTGTTAGGAGTTTATAATCGGTCATAAAAGCTCAGATGACAGAAATAGGAAAGGGAAGAACACTGGACTAGGAAAGAATCCCTGATCTGACCCTTCTTGAGTGTGACCCTGGCTTAGTCATCGTGTCCACCTGGGACTCACTTTCCTTCCGCTGTGCCAAATGTCAATGAGATTCTGGTTTAGATTAGTAGAAGAGCATCAATAGAGAAGAAGGAAGTAATGGTACTGCTAAAATCTGCACCCACCCTTGTCTGTCTCCACCAAGTCTCACTCCCAGAGAGGCCTGTTTTCCCAAGTAAAAATGAGCCCTCTTCCTGGGCACTGATTTCTAACACCTCCCCATCGTTGGGAATGATGTCAATCAATTACAGCCTTTCTCCAATATCAAGACCATGCTCTCTCCAATATCTTTATGATCTCTCCAATATCTTTTTCAATTGGTTCTTTCCATAAAGGATTTAAAACACTTGAGTCTCTCAAAGTAAGGAAAAAACCAAACAAGACATGATTTTCTTTTGACCTCATGACCCCTCTAGATATTGCTCACTCGTTGTCCTCCTCTAAGCCAACCACTGCATTTTCTCCAGATGCTTGTCCCACTTTATCCAGTCTGCCACTACCTCATCCTCTGTAATCCCTCTTCTCATTTCTAGTTTCCCCTTTTAAGTATTTTTGTTTTGTCTTCTGGTAGTCACCACTATATTGCCAGTACTACTTTTTTTTAAAAGTTATTATTTGTTCTCTTTGGCCAAGAAAGGTGAGAATTTAACTAATTCTTTTTTTTTTTTTTTTTTTTTTGCTCTCTGTTCCTCTGAAATTTTGATAGGTATTATTTCATTTCCATTTCTTTCCTAAGGCATCAATTTTATCTTGTCTTTATGGCTTCCCATTATTGTCACGAAGATATGGGCACATCCTTCCCTCTACTTTACCTTCTGCCTGCTGCCTCCCATCTTCTGTCTACTGGAAATTGATTTTGGCATTGTAAAAATTTATAACACTTATTTTATGTTCTCTAAACACTATTCTGTCTCCTGTATTTTGTCAAAGGTTTGTCTTTAAAATTTGACACCAACTAAATAGTGTTTATTTCATTTACCTTTTCTTTTGCATTGTTGAAGTAAAAAAAAAAAAAGTGTTTCATTAAACTCTTGTGAATATTTTCTACCTTATTAGTAATCCTAATAGTTGAGATCCATCCCACACTTCCTTTCAGAAGTTTATAGGTTTAATATTCTAATTTAGCCCAAAAGCTTTCTAAGCCTGATTTTCAACAGTGACTGCAATTTTTGTATAATGCTTTCCTGCTCTAACTCATATCTACCACAAGCCATATTTTGCTACTGTCCATCCTGCAAATTCTGTTAGAATTTTGAGGCATGAAACTGCATATAATATTTAAACAATTTCTATAGTTACTCAGGATAAACATTTGAGGGGGTGCTTTTCAGTAAATTCAAGTCATAAAACAGGTGCTGTTTGATAAGCACATATTAATGAGAAATTAAATACTCAATACATTTTTTATTTAGAAAGGAAGATGCCCTTAGACTTGCCTAAGTATATTTTTAAAGATAGTAATAAATAGCAGAATGTTCAAATTACCAACAATTCACTCTTTCTAGAGTTATCTAGAGAACTGCAATGAGCAGAAATTTTTATATAGAGAGATGAGATTAGAAATACACGTTTGAAGATGGAATGTGATATAATAGAAACACGCCACACTCTTATCTTCCTATCATTGTCTTATTATATCTACTACCTTATAAAATCATAGTTGTTTTAATCGTTATCATCATCTTCACAATCATCACCATGGTTGCCACTTTAGCATTTCAAAATAAAGGAGCAAATTAATCTACAGCAATTTCCTCTGTGTCTTCCTCATTCCCAAACCCCTTAGCTTTATTTTTTTAATTTCAGCTTTATTGATGTTTAACTGACATATAAAATTGTAAGATACTGAAAGTGTGCATTGTGATGATTTGATATATGTATACTTTGTGAAAGGATTTCTTCCATCTAGTTAATTAACAAATCTATCACCTCACATATTTGCCTATTTTTTGTGTGTGAGAAAGTTTAAGTTCCACTCTCTTAACAAATGTCAGTTATGTAATACAGTGTTATTAACTATAGCCACCAAGCCTTATATTACATCTTCATGCCTTATTCATCCTGTAGTTGAAAATTTGTACCCTTTTACTAATTCTCCTTATCTTCCCCATACCACTTTTCTACTGTTTCTGTAGTTTGACTTTTTTTTTTTTTAGATTCCACATATAAGTGATACCATGCAGAATTTGACTTTCTCCATCCAGCTTATTTCACTTAGCTTAATACCCTCAAGGTCCATCCATGTTGTGGCAAACAGCAGGATTTCCTTCATTCTAATAGCTGAGTAATAGTCTGTTGTATATATTTCTCTTCTTTATCCATTCATCTGTTGATGAACACTTAGGTTGTTTCCATATCTTCGTTATTGTGAATAACGCTGCAATAAACATTGGAGCACAGCCATCTCTTTGATATCCTGTTTTCATTTCATTTGAATATATACCTAGAAGTAGGATTGCTGGATCATATTGTAGTTCTATTTTTAATTTTTTGAGGAACTCCATACTGTTTACCATAGTGGCTATACCAATTTACATTCCCGCAAGCAGTATACAAGAGCTCCCTTTCTCTGCATGATCACCACACTTATTATCTCTAGTCTTTTTTATGATAACCATTCTAACAGATGTGAGGTGATAATCTCATTGTAGTTTTGATTTGCATTTCCCTGTTGATTAGTGATGTTGAACACACTTTCATGTACCTGTTGGCCATTAGGATGTCTTCTTTGGAAAATATTCAGTTCCTCTGCCCATTTTTTAATTGGATTCTTTGGTTTCTTTTGCTATTGAGCTGAATGAGTCCTTTAAATATTTTGAATATTAACCCCTTCTCAGATACATCATTTGCAAATCTTTTTTCCCACTATGTAGGCTGCCTTTTCATTTTGTTGGCTGTTTCCTTCGCTGTACAGAAGCTTTTTAGTTTGATGTGGTCTCACTTGTTTAGTTTTACTTTTGTGGCCTTTGCTATTGATGCCCAAAAATCACGGCCAAAACCGATGTCAAGGATCTTGTTTCCTATGTTTTCTCCTATGAGATTTATGGTTTCAGTTCTTACATTCAAGTCTTCAATCCATTTTACGTTGATTTTTGTGTATAGTGTAAGATAAGGGTCCAGTTTCATTGTTTTGCATGTGGCTGTCCAATTTTCTCAACACCATTTATTGAAGAGACTATCCTTTCCCCATTGAATATTCGTGGCTCCTTTGTTGCAAATTAATTGACCATATATGTGTGGGTTTATTTCTGGCTTCTCTTTTCTGTTCCATTGATCTATGTCTGTTTTTATGCCAGTACCATACTGTTTTGATTACTAAAGCTTTTTAAAACAGTCTGAAATCAGGAAGTGTGACACCTCCAACTTTGTCCTTTTTTAAGATCACTTTGGCTATTTGGGGTCTTTTGTGGTTCCACACAAATTTTAGAATTGCTTGTTCTATTTCTGTGAAAAAGGTCATTGAAATTTTTACAGCAATTGCATTTAATCTGCAGATTAATTGTTTATTTTAGTTGTGGATCCTTCTAGTTGTGACATGTGGGACGCCACCTCAGCGTGGACTGACGAGAGGTGCCATGTCCAAGCCCAGGATCCAAACCAGCGAAACCCTGGGCCGCTGAAGCAGAGTGTGTGAACGTAATCTCTTGGCCATGGTGCTGACCCCACAACTGATTTTTGTATATTGATTTTGTATCCTGCAACTTTACTAAATTTATTTATTAGTTCTAATAGATTTTTGGTGGAGTCTTTATGGAAACCCAGCTTTAAATTTTAGTGTGCATTACTTTTCTAAAAGTACTCTTTCATTTATTTAGTCATATTCCAACAGGTTGTTTTAATCCAAGTTTCTTTTCCTCATTAATTTATCCACATGCTTGTAAGCTCTGGCATGAAACATAGAAAAGGAAAAAAACCTTTGAGCATGGAGAGAGACCAAATAAATAAACTAAAATGTCCCTTTGAAAGTAGAATATACCACTTACATCTTCAGTGATTTCAAGTTTAGAATCCTTCAGAGCCCAGATGAAAGTGGGAGGGTCATAAAAAACAAGGTTTGGTGTGTAAAAAAAGAGAGGAGTTCACTGCCCTGTATTTCAGTCTATTTGGTCTTACCACAGTACCAGCTCAGAGAACATTTTTTCAAATGTCATTTACTCATAACAGAGGCAAGCAGCCTCACCTCCTGAAGGCGCTACCTTGTTAAGAAGCATAATGCCTTCCTAATAAAATCCAGGTGCTTTATAACATGTACACAGAGGAGGCAGATTGGGGGTAAAAATTGACAGTTATGTAAGTATCAGAAATGCCAGCTGCTGCACTGTGGTTCCCTCTGGAAAGGAATATGTCCTCTTGCTGGGAACCATCTGCATAGGAGCAGGAAAACTCATTTCCAGGAAGTCTCCTCATATCCAAGTGCTAAAATAATCTAAACAGATACTTTTATGGTCCTCCTTCCTGTAGTTAGTAAAAATAAAATTAACATATTTTAATACCAATTCATAATAACAAGAATAATAATTGAAAATATCAACTAAGAATTTGGACTGTTATGTTCAAAATTAAGCTTGAGTATCCCTTCCTTTAGATGTCTCTCTCCGATTATGCATCCCCTCCATATGGACTAAGGGCTCTTCCTCACGGTGCCTACCACACCATCCTTTGCTTAATCTTTGTAACAACTGATACACTGTATTATCATTATTGCCTTCCTATTTTTGTTCACCAAGGTAAGAGATTATGTCTCATTTGAACATATACCCCCAATATGTGTTTCATTTCCTGGCATTTAATAGGCACTTAATAAATTTTAATGAACGAATGAATTCACAAATCACTTGCGTACACAGTTTTTCATCTAATTAGTACAATTATCCTGCTGAGTGAAAATTTTATTATCACAAAAAATTTTATTATCACTCCCTTTTACAGATGGGAGGAAGTGAAAACGCTTAGGGACATGACTTACAAAGGTTATACTGCAAATCAGTGGCAGAGGGAGTGCTCCAAATTCTGCTCTCTCAAGCTGCCACCTCCACACAGAGAGATGATGGCGAGCAACAGGTTTAGTGCCTAGGTCTCCTTGGACCCTACATGAGAAGTCAGGGACCTGAGTATTACTAGTCTCATGGCTCTAAGAAAATCGCTTAGTCTCTGTTTCCCAATATTACCTATCGAAAGAAAGTCAGCAGATACATGCGAAAGTGTGTTACAAAATAGAAACCCTACGTAAGCTAGAGTTTTCATCATTTACAATCCAAAGAGAATGGTCTGGCCAAAAGTTTCCATTTATTCATTTGTAGTCTACTGAGAGACTAACTGGTGTCGTTGTTTCCATCCCTAATAGCCAATCCTCTATTGCTCCCCACACTGCAGCCAAGTGGGCTTTCCAAAAAGTTAAGATGATGCTTCATAAATTACTATGTTCCAAGGGCTCCTGGGATCTCAAACTATTAGCTTCGCAACATGATCATTTATGATACAAACCTTGCTTACTTCTCCATCTTTATCAAGACCTAGTATCTCCATGCTGGGAGTACTCTTGTTTCATTGGGATAGATGGATGTACAGTACGTGTATATACATACGTGTATATATAAATATATATATATATAAACATATATATTGCATAGTGTGTGAGCAAATTAATGTGCAAGTCTTTTTCAAAATGAAATGACCTACATCATGAGATATTATTATGGCCATTTAAAATATTGCCCAAAATAGCTATTTATTTTCTCATTTAGGGAGTATCTATTGAGGTCTATATTTATAATTATATCTGTATCTATTCCTTACTTGCAAGATACGGCCTGACCTCCTAAAGTAGTTTAAAGCTCTCTGTTATAGGCTTCTAGAGAAACTTATATTTCTCCCCTCGTAGAATTTGTTACACTTTTTCCATGTCTTTCTCTACAACAGACTGTAAGTTCTGTGAGGCCAGAGAACTTGTTTACTTTACTCATCACTATGGCCTCGGGATTTAGTAAAGCTCCTGTCATATAGTACCTGCCCAATAAATAGGTGTTAGATAGATAAATGATGAAGGGACGTATGAATGTAACATGCTGAGCTTGGATTAAATGAAGGAGATAGAAAATTGAAATACATTGTGATAAATGCTGTGAAAATATATCTATGGCTTAGTCTTTTTATAGCATCCAATCCTCTTTTTCTTAATTTCTCTGGAGATTCATCCCATCGCATTCCATCCCTTTCACTCTTGGCACTGTTGGTTCATGTAGGCTGGCCCCAAAGCCTTGTCCTCAGGTTGTGCATATGGCCAAAAGAAGGACATTTAGAGTCAGTACTGGCACTTTAACTGGCACTAATAGGAAGATGACATTTTCTTCTGTCTACAGTTGTTTAGCTGGTAGAAGGTAAGCCTAGGTCTGCAGGGAACCATCTTTGGACCACACGGGAAGAATGTACTTAAGAATGAAATCAATATCTGTGAGAGAGGAGTTGAGATAGCAAAGGAGAGACAAAATTCCAAAAACATTGTTGGAACATTATTTATCAAGGCATGCCTGAATTTAGTCAGTCTCTTGACTTTTTCTTTTAACTAAATAGTCCTCTTTAACCTCAGTTAAATTTAAGTTTATCTTAAATTTGTTTGAATTCAGTCTCTGTAAGCTGCAATGGAAAATGTTCGAAGTCATGTATAGAGATGCTTACAGGAGGCGATGGGGAGACTACCTTGCCTGGGGAGGAGAGGAGGTTTCAGAGAATCCCACATGGAGGAGGTTACACCTAAAGCTAAACCCAAAAGAGGGTTGTTAATATTTGCAGAAAATCAAATCTGAACTTGGTACTAATTGCATTTTGGACACAAGTGCTCTTGATAGAGGGGAATGAGTTACATAAAAATAAATGACTTTATCACCTAGAGCCAAAATATGCCTAAGGCCCATACCTATACTTAGCCCATAATCTTCCCTTCCCTGATCCCCAGGTATCCAGATTTTGCAGAGCAGCATAACTTCCAAAGTTAGGTACCTAAAAGAATAGTGAGAAAATCGTCATATCTTGAACCCACTCTGATTGTACCATCTGCAAGTATTATTAAAACACCATGAGAAAACTTCCCAATTTCTCTCAATTCTGTAGCTTCTCCTCTTCCTTATCTGTAAAATTAGGATAGTAATATCTACCTCAAAAGAATGAGATAACATATAATAAATACCCAGGATAGAACACAGTACATATTAGATGATCAGTTTTACTTTAGTGAAATGTTTTTCTGAGAGAATCCTGGATTCTGAATTCTTATGAGAAAATATATTACATTATTTCTCTAATTTAAAGATAATGTCTAACACAGTTTGGATGCTCGATACATGTTTGTGGAGGGAATAAAAGTTTCTCAAAAGATCAGCATAGGCTCACTAGATCCACTTTGTCATCCTACTTTCATCGTTGTCCACTCTAGCCAAGGTTCTATGTTCACTACTCCATGCATATTATGGGAGTGTTTCATCTCCAAATCCAACAGATAATATTTTAGCTCTTAACCAGCTCAACCTCTATGCAGCATTAAATTCCGTGGGCCACTTTTCCTTTCTTACAACTATCTCCTCTGAATTTCAAGAACCCCCTTTCATTTTCCACTCCTTTGTGACCACCTGTCTCTGTTGCATTGGTTAGTCTTTCTGTAACTGATCATTAAAAGCTGGTGTTTAGGTGGTTGCCGGGGACTCGAAGAAGAAGGAAATGGGAGTTGGTATTAAATGGGTACAAATTTCAGTTGGGAAACATAAAAAAGTTTTGGAGATGGATGGTGGTGATGGTTGCACAAATTGTGAATGTTCTTAATGCCACAGAATGGTACGCTTAAAAATGGTTAAAATTAAAACTCCTATGTTATGGATATTTTACCACAGTAGAAAGTTGGTGTTTATCAAAATTTTGCCCCAGGCTTCTTTGTTCCTAGTATGAAATATATGTATGTATGTATATACATATATATATTTAGTAAACCATCCAGTGCCAAACTTTCAACTATTACTTATGTTTAATTTTAAAATCTATTATCTCTAGCTTCAAAATATCCTCTCGCTCCAACGATTCAGTCATTCAGAAACCATTCACTGCATGCCATTTATGTGTGTAAGTTGTAAACCAACGATATTTTCATTTACGTGTTTGTTCTAGTTTGGATTCCGTCAGAAGTAGACCCTGAGAGCAGGACTGGGGAACAGTTTATTTATTTGGGTTATAGGAAGTACAAGAGAATTGTACAGTGAGACAAGGAATGCTGTGTTAATGAGGAGCTGGGTATCATTGTGGGATAACTGGCATTTCATCATATTGGGGACATTCTGAAAACTGTGTGGAATACCTCAGAATGATCCCACCAGAGCTTTGGAAGGCTGGCACATGAATCAACAACTCCCATCTCCCACTGCTTGAGGAGTGCCCCCCGGGGCATTAACTACCTCACACTTATAGATTGTGCCTGCCTGAAGCTTAACAAGTCCCAATGATGCTACAGAAATTCCTCAAAAAAGAGGGACTCGGATCCAGATTCTTGAGATAAAGAATTGTCAGTGGGCTGAAAACCGTACTCTACAGCTACCCCTCAGAACTCATGTGGACCAGGGCAACAGGAAGCAGGACGACACCAACATTCGTTGCAATGTCTCATGGGCCTCTCAAGTTAGCATTCTCCAAACTAACCTTTCTCATACCTGTTCTTCTGTCTTCTCATCACCAATGGTAAATAGCACCATTGCACCTCCTGCTCGAATGAGTAAAACTCATAATTTATTGAGTACTACTGTATCCCAGACACTGAAACAAATTTATTTAATTTCTTTCGTACATTCAATAATATTGCAAAGCATGTTCCCCACTCTATAAATAACTAAATTTAAATATCACACTCTTCAAATAATTTCCCCAAAATTACACAATTGTGATGTAACAGAAGTAGGTTTCAGATCCAGATCTGATTGACTTCCAAATCTAAGCTCTGATTTTATTATGTATATTTATTATAGCCTCATTTTCCACTTCTGTAAAATGGGGATAACAGTACTACTTCAAAATATTGATGTAAGAATTAAATATGTTGTCACATACTTAGTATCTGTCACAGAGCATCCCGAGGTAGATATTTCATACATGATGATAACCTCCCATGGCCAGGACTGGTTCATTTTTTCTTGGTAAAGCGCTTGGAACCAAATCACCCCAAATAAAACGAAGAAAGGAAAGGTGCACCATCTTTTTGCCTTCAGTGCCTTGTATAAAGCCTGAAACAACAATAGATGTTCAGTGAATGAATGCTTAATTTTATTCAATTTTTCCCTTGTGTCTCCTAACTTCCAGAATCTTATATTCCAATTCATCTTCCACATTTTCAATAAAATAGTATATCAAAAATGAAAATTATATTGCATCACACCCTTGCTTAAAGCCTTTAAGGATTTTTGTCATGTATACTGTAATCCACAATTTTTCAGTGTATCACTGTAAGTGCTTCATGGTCTGTGTTGTTTGCCTATACACACAATGCCAAACGATTCAGGGTTCCCTTGGGATTCTGTGCTACTTCCCTCCAAAGGCCTCTGTGCTTTCACTCTGCCGAGGAGCTTCTTCTCAAACTGGTCTTCATCCCCAGATCAGGTCACTCATTCTCTGTGAATACTTCTTTCCTTGACCAGTGAGCTCCATACTTTCCTCTGGCTCAGTTTATAACTTTTCCCTTAGAATTTCCTCCATACCTTATGCATGCTCTGGAATTGCACCTATTGCATCCTCTTACAAATGCTGCACTCCATGAGAAAGAAATTATATTTTATTTATTGTTTTTTAATACTGAAATCAAATCAATGAGATATTAAATGATTATATAATGTTTAATTAGTTAATTGAATGGAGTTATAGCTCACGCTAGCTTTTCTAAAAGTTTTTAAAGAAAAAGTATCAAATATTTTTATAGGCAGAAGTTATATTTTAATAAGTCATGGGACATAAGTGAGGATAGTTGATTGAGCAAAATTTTGCACAAATTGATCTGGAACTAAAAGCAGAGAAGAAAACATAACTTTCAGGAACTAGTGCTAGACCCTACCAAGTCACAGTTTATATTATGCTTTCTCATGCACTCTTATTAGTGAGGGCACGCGCCTTCCTGAGCCGTACCTTAAGTAATAAATAGAATTTAACTACTAGAAGTGGGGTGTGGGAGTGAATTACAGGTGAAGGCACCAATACACATAAATTCATGAAGATCTTTACTCATGGCACAGATATTTGTTGAGTATATACTGGGCACTGGGTAAAGATGCAACTTCAGATTCCATGCTCTCTTGCAGGCAGAAAAGATTCCATGTGGATTCCTGGTAACCCACGTGGGTGCCTCTTGGTATTCCCTTCCGTAGTTGTGATGGTAAAAGGATAAGTAGAGCAACCCCTGACTGAGAAGGGCATCATGATCAGAGGATCAGGCACCCCAGTGGTGAGGGGCTGAGTCTGTAAGCCTTCAAGGCCAGCAGCAAGAGTAGTTGAGGGAAAAAGAAACCTAGACTGGATAATGCAGGAGAGAGGTGATAATTATCAATCTCAGCCCTCAGACCAACTGTAGCTGGATGGGCGTAGTTCCTTCCTCTATCTTTTGTCTTTTAAGCTCCCCTCAAGAAAAGAGTTCCACCAGAATCCTGTGGACAGTGGTAAGTGGACTGGCTGACTGGAAGAAGTGTAGGAGAGAGATTGGAAGATCAGTAACAAGGAGGTGTGGGGTCGGAGGAGATGATTAGGCAAGGAGATCAGGGGAGGGTACCAAGAGGGAAGGTCTTTGTATGTTAATTCCTACCAGTGTGCGTTTATCACGAAAGAGGCACTTACCAATCAAGATGAAAAATGCGTCGTCCAGTTGATGTAAGCCAGCTTCTATCCTTGGCCACCTTAGTTCAGGCATAATTAGAATATAAGTGAACAGGCTTTAATAACAAAGATGAAGGATATGCATAAGTCCCCATTAGCCAAAGCTGATCTAGCTATTTGCACTGGCAGAGTTCAACCTGTCAGCAGCAGAGCTCAACTCTTAGTCCCCAAATGGCACCATCCCCATTCCATATTTGAGGATATCAAATGGCCACTTGATAGGAAGCTAACAGCTTTGGATTTCTTCCATTCCAGAAACGTCATCAATTCATTTTGACAAGAGTAGACATATAAATACCCACGTGTTCTGGATATGGATTTGCCTTCCCTTCTTGCACGGCCTTAAGGGCACCTTTGTGTGTCCCCATGATTACGGGACCCAATTTCCAAATTTCACCTCTTTGAATGAAGACCTATACATGTTGCAGTCCCCCCAATAAGATCAACACATGAGACAAGGAACCCAAAAGTGGAAGCAGGAGTGACTCTGCTTGCCATCTCTCCAAGTGTCCCGCTTGGGGAATTTGTACTTCTTGTCCCATGCCATGAGTGTACGTGTATTTACCTGCTTCTACAACCAGGTGTATCTCATGCTCTGTTTTGTCTCTTTGGACCACAGCTACCACCGGTAGCATACAGATTTCTCAAGGGTATGACACATGTCAGGCCACTGTGGCCCCCAGATTTTAGTTTTGCAAGAGATACTCTTAAATCCCTGCTCATTTGATTTAATTGAGAAAAAAGTATGATTCTTATCATCCCCATGGGGATAAGGAGTAAAACACCCTGGAAGTCAATATCTTTAAAGAAATGCTCTCTCTTGGCCCCTCAGAAACAGATCTCGAGGACTAAGTCACTGGAAACCAGTTTGGGAATGTAGGAGCACTTGCCATCAGTTTTGGCTTTATTCTTAACTTTTGAGATCCTCAGAGAAAAACGAAAGCAGAAAAATATTCCGTTTTGCACCCTATTACCCAAGGCTATAAATACGTGCTGAAGATAACACATGGGGGCCTTGAATGCCAGGTCAAGGAAACTGGAAGACATTAAAAATTCTCCAAACTAATTTTTAGTGACGTTTGTTCCTGCCTTTCTATTTATTTCTTTACCCCTGCTTGCTTGCAGGTTCTGCAAAGCTCAAACGTTCTAATGGCTCAGGCACTTTGGAGCCCAGGAAAAATTTGGTTTTCATTAGATGCCTCAGATAATAAATCAGCTCCTATTGATTTGAAACTTGACTGAGGTCTTGTAAAAAGACTTAAATTTCTTTTCTGGGTTTTTAGATTGGACCAATTTCACTCAATTTTGAATTTCATTACAAACTGCCTTCTGTGTTCAATAGAAAGCCGATTTCCCTCACAAACCCACCAAATGCATCTCTCCAAATTGCAGTTGAACTTTTCTTAATGGGATGTCAGCATCCTCCATGATAAATATTGATCTTGTATTCAGCCATTCTAAAATCAAACATTTCCCATTTTCATGTGTTCCACCCCGTGGGGCAAATCCTCCAAAAGAGGCTCGTCTTCCTCACCTTTCATCAAATAATGAGTACTACAGGTTTCTACAAAGCCAGGAGGATCGGAATGAGTTTTCAAATGACTTCTTCTCAAATCAACCATTAGAACTTGAAGTCCAATAGCCAAAGGCTTATTGAGAATTTGTGGTGTCAGTAGGGAATTACAAGGATATTCACATATAATACATACACCTGGGAAAGGCATTTCTTTTTGTTGATGGAACACTGATCATTTTTCCTAAGACTACAGATGTAAATCCTGAAAGTCATGTGAAATTTAAACTGTGGGAAAAAAACGGAAAGCATTATTTGTTTTTGATTAACACGTCAGAGGTTCCTCTGGCTGTAGCCTGAGTCTTTCCAATTTCAGCTTTCAGCTCTAAGCACACTAATCTTCCATACAAAAACTCAATTTTATCCTGTTACATCTGAGTCCCCAGAATTTTAATAGTTCTCTGTGGTTTAAATTTCCAAAGTCTTAGTATAGGAATCTGCATCCTTTGCATTCTGGTTTCAGCTTATTCATAAAGACCTGCTCCCCCTGACTCCTGCAAGGATAAACCCTTTCCTTAAGTACGATGGCTCAGTTAGGATACAGAATATTCTAGTGTTTCCTGCCTGTATCTCAAGAGCACATAGTCCTCTCAAATTATTTCATAATTGTGAAATTTCATACCACAAAGCCCTAGACAAGGACTTAGGAGCAGGTTTACTTAGGAAGCACCCCTGAAAACAGGGATGAGGGAGGGGGAGAGTGAGACAAGGAGAGGAAGATACATTATCAAGCAGATTATTATGGTGGAAACTGGGGCTCAGTGCTTCTGGGAACTTTCTATGGAACCTGCTAGACTGAGCTTCAGTAGTATCTGTCTGAAGGCTAGAATCAAGGGCATCTACTCCCTAAATGCCATTCCCCAATAGTCGGGAATTCACTTGGAGGTATTTATTCACTCACCCTTCTGAAGTGCATCAGGTGCATGAGCTAGGTAGCCTTCAGGAGCTTTGGAGAAATCCCTGCAGCAGAAAAGCATGGTCTCCTTATATGGTTTTGGAGTGGGATGCAATCAGAATACATGAAACTGTCCACCAGAATATCACTGAAATCAGAGGTTGGCTTGGGGGGCATGGTTTGGGGCACCAAAAGCATTGGTCCATCTTCCATTGTCACTTCACAGTGAGCCCCAGAGGAGCTCATAGTTGCTTTCTCCTTGTCCGTGAATTCAGATGCACTTCCAGGCTTCTGCTTTTATAGTTCCTTAGTGGCTCACAGGTTTTATTAATGGCTTTATGAATGGCTTCTCACAGTATGATATGGCCCAAGTACTTGCTGTAATTATATGGTTGCATGGTTAGCAGCCCTTCCTCCAGTGTACGGGGGATGCAGACATTACATCCCTCTTCAAGCCCTGCACTCCAACCAAATGCTCTGCTCAACATCCGGCTAACAACCTTTTATTTTCACAAATGCTCAGAACCTTTGTTCTACAGAGTTCATCTTCCCACATCCCCATATTTAACCACTACTTAACAGCTATTTAACCACTTGTTAACATCCCCTATTTAACATTATTTGGCTTATCGGAATACAGCTTATGGTTCAAAGTCCCACTTGGCTGCTGCCAAGTGTTCTCTGCCTCAAATAAAATGATCCCTCCTTTCTACTAATTCCTGTGATAATAACCAAGAGAGTAATTATTTCCCTTTGAAATCCAGATGTCACTTGAAATACCCTGAGCTTTCAGATTCAAAAGTAATGGAGAAATCACCCTTCTCAAGCATTCCAGGGATTCTAAGGAGAATGATTTACATTTTTTTCAGGTACCCCTGGTTCTCAGTTTCTGCTCCCTCTGAATTAATTCAGTTTGTGGATCACCTTGTAGATGGTGTCTCTATTCAGGCACATGTCAAAACAAACCTGATATGTAGCTCTCTTCTCTTGAGTCCAGCAACAATAATAACACTAACATACCTATCCATCTAGATAAGCCTTCTATTTGCACAGAAGACTGACAAAACTTCTAATGCATCACTGGAATATAAAAAGTGCATTGGCCATTTGTGCCAAATAGAGATTCAGCTTTCTTCCATACTACTGGGTATCATTCAACCTTTTATCCCTCCATTCTGTCATACCTCCCTTTACCTCAATCCTAAAATCCTGTTCATTTCACATGCAGAGTTCCTTCCTTTCACACCATGCCCTCAATTCTTCATCTTCAACCTCAATGTAACCATCAAGTAAAGACAGTTGCTACCTTCAAAGAAACACTGGCACAACTTGTAAAACAATAATGTGTTGCCTTTAAAAGTGCATCTATCAAGAGAAGACAGATACGAATCTGGTAACGTTGAAGTGTCTGCTAAAAGAGAGCCTCATCTCGTCTAACTCTACTTGGAGGAATCAGACACTGCTCTACCAGCACCCAGTAATGATGATACACTGAGAGAATGACCCACTAAATTAACAAATACAAAACCGATGTGTTCTTAGAGTGTCATTTCATCAATTGACAATGAGAAATAAAATCACCTTGTGGCCCAGAGATGTTCAGATTTCTTGCTGAGTCTTTTCTTCCTCTGTAGCCAGTGAACAGGGGACCCCTAGTTATAACCAGAAACTGTTAGTAAGAAACCATGAGAAATCATTGTCATAGAGACTGTAAACAATCAAAGTGTTTGTCATCAATTCAGTATCTCCTTAATGCCCTTCGGTAAACACGAAAACTAGAACTGTGAGAAGAATCCCATGGTCAAGGGCAATTGGGCTAACATGTCGATGGTAGTCCTTGCCAATGGCAACTGATCGATTAGACATTGTTAACATAAACTCTTCTGATTCTTCTCTTTCTATACTACCAGGCATGCCCAATCTCATTATGATTGACACATTATTTTGTAGGTATATTAATATATTAAAAACGTTACCCTGGAGTCTAGTTGTCCCAAGAACCATGCTATGCTTCAGGTAAGTCTGCATGTCTATGCTGTATCTTGCCTCACACCTTAATTTCCCTCTGTTTCAAGTTCTTAGGGCAGTTATATACTTTGGTGCAGGCACAGCCCCGATACTCTACAGTTTGTAGCTCTAATCTTTAAAACTCATACTACAAGTTACATTTCATTATGCCCCATTTTATAGTCTATATCTTGTCCTACTCAATTGATACTTGCCTCATTATAGACATTTGTATAAGCTTCTAATATTTTTCTCTTAAATTATGAGCTCTTTAGAGTCAGGAGGAAAATCCAGGGGCAGTAAGAAACCTACAGAAATGTGAACTGTACTATATAAAGCAAAATGAAAAGGACATGAGTGGCAACAATTTCATAGAGCATGTAAAAAGGCAAAAAAAAAAGAAAAAAAAACACCCTCACAGTTTAAATATTTTTGATAAGGTTGAAGTTTGAGGAATTGTAGATGAATTTTTTTTCTGAAGATGGGTAATATTGTCCTTGATCCATGGCCATGACCAATCCAATGAAGAAGGGCATGTGATGAGAACAGCACTGGGCACGTAAGGAAAATTGTAAGACCCAGGGTGACAGAGAGATTGCATCCAAGAAGAGGGGTGAGATTTGCCAGATGAGATGAGAAACACGTTTGAAGTTAAATGATTGATATGTACCATCACTGTATGAGTATCTGTCATTGAAGAGAAGCAAGGTGGTAAAACTCAGTCAGTTAAAGCTTTAGGTCAGACATGCTTGAGTTTGAAGCGCAGCTTTTCCACTTGCTACTGAGACAACTTGGTAAATTTCTGTTTCCTCATCTGTACAATAAGGATGACAAAACCTACCTTAGAGTGCTGTCGTGAAGATGGCATTGTCATAGCTCACATTTATTGAGTACTCACTTTGGTCCAGATGCCATCTAGGGACACCGCTTATATGGTCTCATGCAATCCTTTTAGCAGTACCGAGATAGGCGTTTTTACTTACCAATGAGAAAAATAAGGCATAGAAAGACCACTCAGGGTTGTGCAGGTAATATATGTTGGACCTAGAATTTGAACCCGAGCTTTATGATCCCAGAGGCTCCCTGGTCTTAACCAGATTGCTACACTACCTCCTAAATGACCCATTATCCCATTAAAGGTTTTCTTATATGACACAATGCACCAAAAGTCTTTATACTAGAATTTAGAATACAAGTATTATTTCTTATTATTTTATTATTGTTAAATTTATAACTATTAAATTCTATTGAAAATTATTAGACTGGGTGTTAGGCAACCTTAATTCTGGTCTTAGCTCTGCCACTAACTAGATGTATGGCTTTGGGGAATGTCACTTCCCCATTTTGGTATTCATTTTTCTCACCCGTAAGATGAAGCATTGCTTGTGATATTGCCTGAGCTTACTTTCTGTTCCAACAATTCATGATTCCTAGGCAAATATAAGGGCTATTTATTAAACAGCTTAGAGGTTCCACTGAGCAGACTTTAAAGACCTTAAACTTTGTTTCTGACTACCTGGTTTTACTAAGTATTTTAGAGAGGATGCCTGACTGGGGGGGAATTAATAAGGCTAACAATTTTATTTGCATTATGTGTTTTATCCAAGAGCTGAGAAGAAAAGGCAAAGCAAGTAGAAAATTTCTTCTTCATTTTTTCAGAAAGAGGCTGAGAGCCACAGAGCTAGAGAAATTTCATTGCCTGTCCTTGGTGATCTTGGATGTCCTTTGAAATAAATTGATCTGGGGTCCTAACATATGTAATTTCAATTTCGGTAATGGTAGGTCTGCAGCATTAGCTACAGTTGCCAAAAAAGGGTTGACATTTATTACAGGCTCAGACATGGAGAAAAATGATTCTTCGCATGAATACATTTGCCTAAAGCAATGATAGTCTCAGAGGGAAATCATAAACAGAAAGAAAATGCTACTTGACTACCCTCAAATCTTGGGAAACCTAGAGAGGCTGAAGAACAAATAACTAGCATTCAGAAGAATTTGCTTCTCTTTTTCTTTAGCTTACTGTAACGGATTTTGTTGGTGCTCTGCCCATATCCTCTTGGTACTTTTTTCTTTTTGTGTGTGCCAATGGCCTCCTGCTCAAGCATCTGTGCTTCCCTGCCCAGGAGCTTTCTCTGGCTGAGTGTGGGGCAAGCCAGAGGTGCCAGGTTGTTGATGCTCCCAGGAGCAGTCCTGGTGGATAAGTATATCAATTTCCTAATCCCTCAGGTAGGACAACTTTGAAGTCTGGTTCTCCACAGCCTCTGGTGGTTCTGAGCAACACTGAGCCCTAATGTGCATATCAGTAACATACTCTTTAATGCACCCTGAATTGGCTTCTGTGATGACTATGATAATACACCTGTCAGTTCTCTGGTTGCAGGGAAAGTAATTGACTGAGAGCCCCAGTTGCTTTGTTCTTAAATCCAATGCTTCATTTGCACCAAAACCATGCTTCCCATGGATTGCTCCCTTAGGCAATGACTGAGAAAGACAGGGACCCTAAAGCATATGCAGTATTCCTCCGATTCCAGCTTTCTAGGGCTCAAGGACTCCCTGCAGGCCTTACCAAACTTTCCTTAGTGGTCTAAGATGCTTCCACTCAACCATATTTCTTCCCTCTCTTCTTCACAAAGGATCAGACTTCTGCAAAATTTGACTGTTCTCCCAGATTCCCCTAGTCCCTTCCTTTCCATTTTCTCTTACACAAATGTTTTCTCCCAATAAAATCCTTATACATGTAATCCTGCCTTCATATCTGCTTCTCAGAGGGCCTGGAATAACACAGCTTTCTTCCTTTTCTGTCTCACTTCCCTGTTCCCTACCACTGCTTCCTGGGATCACCCAATACACCACTTGGGTTCAAATCTTTGTCTCGCACTCTGCTACTGGAGAAATCCAACTAAGATGATCTTTCCATTTTTAATTCATAAAACCCTATAACTTGTATCTTCCACATTCCCTCCACCACACACACACACATACACACACACACCACATTCACACACAAGCACATACATACATGTGCAAACACTTACAATGGAGTACTTTAATATAAAATATAAATGTAAAATCCTTTGAGATAATGTTCTTCCACAATATAAACATAGAGTGGAAAAGGAATGTTAAATGCTGACACATATTGGGAGATGTCAGAGATTTAAGGGAAAGAGCTGAAATCATAGATGCATGATGATTTATTAATGTTCAGCCCAACTTCTAAACTTCCTTATCTATTAAGGAGAACTGATCAATGATGCCTCCAGTATCATTGTTCAAAACCGTGTATAGTCACTCTTCATATAGTTCATAGAGTTCATACACGGGATCTCTATAATGTTGGTTTACATCTGGACATGTATACAGAACCACCAAAACATCCAGATCCTGCAGAGATTATAAATGGTCTGCAAATTTTCCAGGACAAAGGGTGAGGATAATGGTAGCAAACTGACTAAGCTTTTCTCTCTTGATAATGTTACCACATATATTACGGGTAGTGACCCTGGTGAACTGAAAGAGGGCTAAACTGGGAGAAGAACACAAAACCAACCTGGAGGCATGGGGGTTATTATAATCTATTTGAGCCTTCTATAAAATACACCCATTTGAAGCCTTCTTGAGATTTCATCTTTCTTCCATAACGCTAGCTCTATCTGGATATTTTCACTAGTTATTGCTTACCAGATGGAGGCCCATATTCTGTCTAGTTGCCCAGTAAACTAAGGGAGAGTATTACTAATAAGAAAGTCCTGCTACTGATAATATAAAGTGTCTCTTACCATGGTCTCATCACCTGGAGAACTTTGGACATACAGTTACCAGGTACTTCTTGTGTCCTGCCTCTTATCCTCTCCATTCACATTTTTACTCTAGTCATTGCTATGGTGATCAGTTGCAAGTAGATGTAATCTTATGATACTTCCCTCTGTTGCACCAAATGTCATGCTGCCACATGAGTCACTTGCGACCATCAGATAAGCCATTTTGACACTTGGACAAACTTGGAAGTACCATGGAGTTAATACTTCATGGGGAAACTCTTGACCAATGAGAGATTGGAGACAGTGGATAAATACAACCCTCTTCTGTCCCTCAGGTGGACAAGTTTGAGGAACATGCCACTTGACTTAAAGGTTTCCCAGCAGATTTAGCCTAAGAGATACAGTGACCATCCCAATAACAAACTCCAGAATATTCTTTCATTTCTTCCTTGTTTCATTATCCCTATACCCTCATTCTGTTCTTTGGGATTATTTCCCAAAATAAACTATATGATGCAATCCTTTGCCTGAGATTCTGCTTTTTGAGTAATCTTAACTAACACTAGTATCTAAAACTTATGGGAGAAAAAATAAAGGTAGAATCTTTAAAAACCTGGACATTGGAAACCTGGAAAGGACTTTGACATGGCTAAAAACAGATCATCTTGGGTGGAGGCCTGGCCAAAAGTTCAATGTACAGTATGTTAAGAATTTCGGCTGTATTTAAACTGAATTTGATATCCAAGGATGCCCAATAGAACGGACAGGTGCTAAAATTCTTAAATAGGGAATTCTTGGGAGAGCAGGGATCTATAATTTCAGGGAGGTGCAGAGGAGGTGTTTCTCAACAGTAAGACTATTTTCAACTAGAAGTCTAGCCAGGCATGAAAATCATAGCACTGTCAGGCAGGAAAAAAGAACGGTCATTAGGGGTCGTGCAGAGCCTCATGCCCTTGTGTGCAGGCAGAGCTCTTATAGTCAGAAACATGACAGGACTGTCAAATGTGCTTGAAGTCACCTAAATAAATGAATAAAGATAAGTCAATTCTGTACACTCTGTAAAAGCACAAAATGGCAGACAAAAATAATCCACATAGAAAATAGGAGCAAAAGACAAGTATGAATACTGTGATTTAGCTCTAATCTCAATGCTGTTTCATCGTCATTGTTTCATAGAGATAGCCACCATAATCACATTAAACAATACGATCCCTCCTGCCAAGAATTGTTTATGCACAGCTCCTGTGTCAGTCACTGAGGATATAGAGACCTGTGATTGAGGCCCCTGGAGGGTAAGATGATTCCAAACTATGAAAGATGACCAAGGTCTCAGTCAACAGTCCTGGGGTTTAGGGCATCGCCGGTGGGAAACCTGACTGCTTAGCAGGATCCAAGGCAGAAACCTGCTTGAATAGGCTGGGTGTGCAGCTGGGGAGACTATGATTCAGTGGTTGAAATGTTCACCCAAGGCAAACCAGATAACAGACCCACGGCAACGTAGACGATTACAAACCCCATGAGCTTACCTGGGAAAAAGACGCTAAGACACAAACTGTTGGGTCCAGGACTTCTCAGGACCTACGCAATGTAGGGAAGAGTGGTAAAGGGTCATAGTATCTGCTGTAGCTTAGTAAAGCTTTGGAAGGCGGGCTTGAAAGGTTCTCAACCAGAGTGGCAGCTGTACAGCCCCCAGTGGACAGCTTGAGTGTATTAGAGAGAGACATTTCCTGTCCATATATCAATGGAGCAGGTATTCTTTAAGGCACTAGGGCAGTGGTTCTCAATTGGGGTGATTCGCAGCCTCTGGAGACATTTGGCAATATCTGAAGATATTTTTGATTGCCACAACTGGGGCAGTTGCCACGGGCATATCTTGAGTAGAGAACATGGATGCTGATAAAACATCCTAAAACATCCTACAGCCCCCATAACAAAAATTTGTGTTTTGCTTCCTGACTCTGGTGTCTATCGACAAGTGTCTAGTGCCTAGGTTGAGAGATCCTGGACTAGGGTGACGTTTACAACCCTCTCAGAGATTCTCAGTGGGCAAGAGAAAAGGGACTTAGTCTATACAAAGAGTGGAAGGAAACTTACGCTTTGTAAGCCTCTGTCACATGCCGGGTCTGCACACAATTTCTCTTAAACCTCACAAATAAGAGTAGATATTTTGACCTCGTTTTATAGAGAAAGAAGTAATGTCTCAGAAAGAGAAGCAATGATCCAAAAAATAATTCATTTTAGCTTGGAGTTAAACCCAAATCTTTTAGATACAAAACCCAAGGCTGAGGTCTCACTGAAAAAAAATAAATAAATGAGTTATATTTTCTAGTTTCAAACTGGAAATCATTTTCACTGATGACTTACAATTTTTAATAACGTAGGAAAATGTCATTGTGCTCATAACTGGCTTTATGTGTCAATATTTTTAGTCTGATCTTAGTCGATTTTAATAAATGTAGACATCATGCTATTAGAATGTTTATTTAGTCATTAAGGTTTATTTAAGTCAGAAATATTAGGAATAGCTTTATCAGGAAGATAAGATTACAGGTTATTTTTATTTCTGTCTAATTATTTTTCCTGAATTTTGCAAATTTTTTATAATAAGTATATATCAAAAACTGTAAAGTTGCCAAATAGGTATATTTTAATGTGGTATAAAAAGACAATTATTTCAAGATATAGAGTAAATTGTATAGAGGATCTAGATTCATTTATTGAGGGGTTAGATGGATTTTTTGGCCATGAAATATAAAATTCAATTGCATTGAATATCACAAGCACTTCCTCAGGAACTATGCAAAATGAGGGGGAAAAAATTAAAAAGCACACAGTTTTTGCCTCCAAGGAACTTGCAAAATACAGTTTTGTTCAAACTGCTCCAAATGTTTGGAGAGCTTTCTCCTCGAGCTGCCTGTGAATCAGCCCACAGCTAATTCTAATTCTGTTTTCCACAAACATTCCATCCACCGTTATTGCGTGTAATGTCCTCTGTCCCTCCACCTCTATAGCATCTTGCTGGAATTTCTGACGTTATATTCTAGCTGCATTACTATTGGTTTCCTCCCCAAAATTACAAATTTCAAAAGCCAAGTCTTACGCTTACTCAACTGCATATTCCCCTATCACCTAATGCAGCATCTTGCCCATAGAAAAAAGTCAGTAAATGCTTGCTTAGTTGAAATAATTCCAGCCCTGGGGCCAAGGTGCTAACAGACTGCCATAATCTCAGAGAGGGAACAGGTGTGCTTGTGTTGCAAAGAGCGCCTGTGCTTAGAAGCCACATTTGTACTCAGGGTTAGTGGCCTCTATTTTTAATTTACCTGATTTTTCTGCAGTATTGATTTTTTTCATAAATAATCCCTTATTTACACACAAAAATCAAGTCTTTGAAGTTGAAGCTCTGCCCGTCTACACACTCATTTATGAGCTGTGCTCACAAAAAAGTAAGGAACATTAAAAATCCCTGACTTGAAAAATGTGTTGTATCGCAAAGTTTTAAGATGGACCAAGTAAAGAAATACGTAGCTCTGCATTTATGGAGCAGCAATAAGTGGAGGGTCCAAGGGCTGTGACTGAAAGTTTAATACAGCCTCCAACAGGTGGGAGAAATCCAGCGGAACAATGAGTGAAGTCTGCCATCTACAGGCTGGCAGTGTATCACCTTGTGGATGCCAATAGACCCCGAACCCAGGAAGGTGTAATAAGTCTTGGGTACTTCTCAGTGATATGATCTCAAAGAGACAATCTTATGTTGAATTATTTGGAGTCAATGCTTAGTTCCTGTCCTTCAATGTAGGTATATAAGCAAAAAGTTAACACTGGTTAAAGGTGATGCACCCCTCCACCCCATTCCCTGCAAAACCATAACTTCACAAAGTCGAAGATGGCAAGCTTCCTGTGTCTCCCACTTTTATTTCTATCAGGTGCCTGTCTTTTTTTGCATTGTAATTATCTCTGTATATGTCTTTTTCCCCAGGAGTCAGTTAACTCTCATAGTGTGGGGGCCCCATAGAATTGATTTCAGTATGCCCTTTTGCCTAGCACAGTGTCTGACATATGGCAGATAGTTCACAAATGTGGATGCATGAATGATTATGGGTATAAGAGAATAAATGAATAAGAAAGTGAAGCAGTAAACTAATTATTCCTGGGTCTTCATGTTCCAGATTACTTATAAATTTATCAATAAAAATGTAGCCTAATAAATAGGTATATGAACATATACCTATTTATGTATAAATGTGAGCGTATGTATGTGTACATATATGTGCACATACATACACGTGTTAAGCATACATATATACATATAGGTGTGTAACCTGTATGTATGCATATATATATGCATATACATGCATGTGTGTATAAGTCAGTTGTTTTGCAACTTCTGTAATAAATCAAGAGTTTTAACACTTTTTATTAAAATCCTGAAGTCCATATATTTAAGATCTTATAAATTCAGCTTTAGGGTTCCAGATATGTCATTTTATCAGACAAAATGTTCTGAAAGATTCATTTTATTTATGAAGTAACTGTGGCACCAGGGCCATAGTTATTACTGCTCATTTATTTTGTCCTTTCTGAAATAGACTGTCTAGTCCTAGTAGATGAAATGAGAGGCAAGAAAAAATGTTCAGATAAGATCATTATACAGAGAGAATAAAAAAGAAAGTGGAAAAGTAAGGTAAATATTGTTTCTCCTAAGAGACCTAGATTCTCTCCCCAGTTCTCTCCCTATCAATAAAACCTTGAGAAATCTTTTTTGGATTTTTAACCTTGAATTACCTTTAAAAGGAAGAAGCCAATATTCATTGTTCACTGCTGTCTACCAGGCACTGTGCTTGGCATTTACATGAATTGTTGCTTTTAATCTGCCCAACAGCTCCAGAGCTGGGAGACACTTACGATGCACCCATCTTACGGACATGAAAATGAGTCACAGAGAGGTTGTTTCTGCAGGGTCGCATTGCAGGAGGTACACGGGAAGCAGCACACGCTGGCCTGTAAGAACCCACTTTGCATTCATGGATGCCACGCTTGTAGCTTGAAGTCAGCCACAGTGGAATTATTTATGACATGTCAATCAGCAATTGCTCTGAATCAGCCCCAGTCTCTAGCCCGAGTCGGTTGTTAAACATGTTCCAGCACACCTTTGGTTAATAAGCTATAATAAAAGTTTAAGAATAATTGACTCCAAAAATGCATGTTCTTTCGAATAGACCACACTACCCAGGAGTTAAGGGGTGGTCCATTTAAGATTTATATAGCCATTTATAGTTTATAAAACAATATTTTTAAGCATATATAGGCTCAATAAAATGAACCTGATTTCTGTTTCTCTTTTCTTCTGTTTTCTCCTCTCCTCCTCAGCTTCTCCATTTTTGTAGTTGCTGTCACATACTGAGGGCCTGTTATGTGCTAGGTGCTTGACATAAACTACAATATTTACAACATTGGGGGAAATAAGGCACAGGCCAAATAAAGGATTAAGACAAAACCATGAATTAACTAAGTATGGATCCCTGAATCTAGAATAAAGTTTCCAACTCTTTTATCTGCTACCTGAGTCTCATGGTTACTTCCTAGACCAACCCCTCAAATTCCTTCTTCTGAAAGGTTCAAGAGAATTTCCCTTCTCCCGTTTTTCATTTCTTTAACAAATATCTGAACACAGAGTATATGCCACACACTGTTCCAGGTGCTCAAAAACAATAATGAAGTCAGGAAAGGTCTCTGCCCCTGGGAATTTGCCTTCTAGAGGAGGGAGACAGGACAAAAGTAGCAGCAACAGAATAGCAAGAGGGTCCAGCAAGAGGGATTGGGTTTGAATCCTAGGTCCATCTCTTTCTGTGTGACCTTGGACAAGTTACTTAACCTCTTTCTGCCTCTTTCCTATCATAGGTCAAAAGGGAATAATAATAGTCACTTCATCTTAAAGTTGTTGCTAGGATTAAATTTTATAATATTCAATAGTGTGTGGTGTGTAGCAAGTCCTCAATACACATTAGCTACAACTTTCAAAGGAACAAATTAATGACACCCTGTTGTGAGAGTTATGAAGGAAACCCACCCACCAGATACAGAGATTGAGATGAGGGCGGACTAAAGAGGTCAACGAAGTTCTCTTTGACAAACTGATAAGAGGGTGAGAAGGTATCCATCTTGGCGTTAGCTGGAGGGAGAAAACTTCCAGCATAAGGCGCTGAACCACTAAATTCTGAAATGGGGAAGAATGTAGTGTTCAAGGAAATGTTAACAGTCAATATGCGTGGAGCATAGGCAGAATGGGACGAGATAAGGGTGAAGTAACCAGTGGGGGTGAAATCATGAGAGATCCTGATGACTTTATGGAGTTTGCGTTTTATTCTAAAAGCAAAAGAGAATTTGAAACTCTTTCTGTTAGAAAATTTATGTTTGCAAATAGGAATCAGTCTTCCCAATGCCTCTCTTCCTCCTGGCCCATAGTTAAGGATCCTAGGGTCTACCTAATTTTAGAGTCTTACCATTACCATTATTTCTTTTGTGAAAACTTCAAAAGATAAAGAGCAATCAATCGCAAATTGGCATTTCCGAAATATCCCAAAGTTCTTTTTGTCCTGGGTTTTTGTCTTTAGTTTCTAACCCCTTGGCTTAAATAAGATCATCTGGATCTGAAATCCATTGATGGTTTCTGCAAATTTATGCATTAATAGACTTTCTGGAGAGAATTTCCATAGCTTTCATCAAACCTCAGCAGCTGTTTGACTCAAGTATAGTTAAGGACTATTGACTTAAATTCTGCAAAAGTCCGCTCAACTCCCCTTCTTACACCCTCTCATTTCCCAGAAGCCTCTCTTAAGGCTGGAATCGGACAAGGACAATTAGGTGTCTTCCCATCTCAGGTAAGGAACTTGACCTTTGGGTGATTTCCAACCTTGGAGATCAACCTCTTCTATCTCAGAATTCTCTTACAATGTAGCAGTAACCTGCTGAGGATGCTTCTCTGAGATGGTATCATTATTATTATTATTATTACTATTATTATTATCCTTGTTTTCCAAGTGGAGAAGCAATCTGAAATTTGGGCTGGCTGGGAAAGGCCTTACGTTCATCAATCCCGTGCTTATTCCACTTACCCTGATGCTCCAAGAGCATCTCAGTGAACCAGCTGGTGTCCTAGGCCACCTCTATGCTCTCTTCTAGTCTAACTACTCATCGTAATGAAAAAGAGAATTAAGAGTTGGGTGAAAACGCTATTTCAGTGAGTTTATAAGAGAGAAACCGACAAAACCTGGAAAGTGCCAGGGCTTATAACTTAATTTTCACATAGAGTCATATTAAAAGAAAAAATGTTAAGCATCCAAAATGATGAAATAAGGTATTCCAGTGATTCCACGTGTCTCTCAAGCAAGTCAGCAAGAATTCTCAAAATCCCAATTCCCCTTTATCCCATACCTGCTTTTGGCCTCATAAACAACCCCATCCACACTTTCGTCCCTGTATCTTCCTCCCACATTCAATTAGTAAACGCCTAGCTTCTTTTACAATTCTCTTTCCATGTCACCCATTATTCAGATTATCTACAACAAAATACCAATGAACAGGAAAGAGGAAAGGCTCTTACTGAGGCCTGAGTCCTCTTCCCTTCCTCCCACATCTGCGCCATTCTCCTCTCAAGCTTCTTGGAGCACAAGAGCTCAGCAAGCAGACAGGCTAAGGCACTCTCCCTAGGTGGTGGAGGAGGGGAGTACAGGAAGGTAAAATTCTCCTTAAAGGAGAGAGGGAAAGAAGCTGGGAAACGGCTGGGGCCCCTCACGTGTTAATTAATCCTACTCATCACATTGGTATTGGAAGGGTAAAATTTCCATAGGATATAGATTCCAGGTCTGGGGCTCTATTAACATTCTTTATACCAGAGTTACTAATTTTTCAGAATGTTTCTTGTTACTGACTTCTTCTCCTCCCCCTGCCGTCCTCTTCTTCCTTCTTCTCTTTTTCTTCCTCCTTCCTTCTGATTGTAACCTGCTATATGTCTAATAAAAATATAAGTTGGTGTTTTTAGTTTTTGGAAATTCAATCATAATCTTTACTCTCATTGAGACCCTATTTTCAAGGACTATTTTCACAAAGTGACTTTTAGAGGTAATTTTCTGGGCAACAGAGATTTTTCAGTAACTGGTGGAATCCAGGGCACCGAGTCTCAAAGGTGAAATTGCTAGGGAAAGTGCCTATGCTGAGCCGCTGTTATCCTGACCTTGTAAACACTTGTACAGGTGCCTATCTCATCGGCCATCTCAAATTGCCACGGAAAGAGGCAATGGCAGTTTGGTTTCACCCAGTGCCTTGAGTTATGAGTAATTTTGCTAGACTCTTGTCATTTTCTGGCAGATTTCATCAAGTTCTGCTGAATTTGCAAACAAAGGCAAAAGGCAAACAATGGTCTAAGCTGCTCTGAGATTGCCTCATTAAACGGAGCCTGCTGGAAGCTTTCTGCTTTACAATGATGTCACCATCTAAAACTCGGTTCACATTACTTTGGGGCCATAAAGCTGTCCCATGTGCATCTAACCAAATAAATAAATATATAAGAAAGTAAAAAGGAAAGAGCAGAAAACTGCTCCCTCAAGAAAGCTGATTTTCAGTTCTACTGCTTCTCTATCAAACTTGTCACCAGTGAGCAGTTTCCCTGAGTTCTTCAAGATTCAGCTTACCTCTCTGAAACACATACACATTAGTGTACGCCCTTTCTGTTTGGGGATTCCACTGAGCTCTGCCGGTATCTCCTGTCCAGAGGTAGGTTGTGTGGCATGCTCTCCAAAATCTTTTTAATTTCAGAAGTATGTTTTCGAAGGATCATGTGAAAGCCCTTTTAAAACTATGAAGTCTTGGGGCCAGCCAGTGGCATAGCGGTTAAGTTTACATGCTCCGTTTCAGCAGCCTGGAGTTCATGGGCCCAGATCCCACGTGCCAACCTAGCACTGCTCATCTAGCCACGCTGTGGCGGCATCTTACTTAAAATGGAGGAAGATTGGCACAGATGTTAGCTCAGAGCCAATCTTCCTCAACACGCACATACACATACACACACACAAACTGTATTTTTCCATTTCAATAGACCCCACAACTCACAAACAAGAGCAGAGGAAAGTAAAAAGAAGGTCACACTAAGATGTAGGAGAGAATCTAAAAAGAATATAGTTTCATTAAGTTGAGGTCCTTAGGTGAAGCATTTACTCTCTGGGACTCAGTTTCCTCATCCATATATTATGATAAAATGGAATATCTTCACAAGATTTTTAGGAGATTTCAAGAGATTATTTGTATTTTTAAATAATAGATAATAAATAAAATAAATAATTAATTAAAATAGATTTTACTTTAAATTAACCATTTAAGAAAATCTAAAATCCATGGATTAGTTGCCCCAAGTGAAAAAAAGTTATGAGTGTCTAGTCCATCTCAAGAGTCTGTTCCAAACGAGCGCTATCTGGATTCATACCCCTCTGAACCGAGGAGTTAGGCTTGCACCCAATATACTTGTCTGTAAAATGCGGTAGTAAGACCTAATTCCCAGGGTTAAGGTAAGGCAAATGCAATAAAATAATATGCCATGGAGAATACGTTTGCCGTATTGTACTTGATTAATAAATACAGTACTTGTTTTGTATATATATATTATATATATTTTTTACTCTTCTATGGCATGGAATTCCATGTGATTGTAGACATAAAAATGACATTAAGATAATACATTTTTGACGAAGAGCAGTAATAACAGCCAGAGAAGCAGATTTCTACCCTCTAAGCCCTTGAATTTCAGAGGGAATCCAACCTCCTAGGCAGGCATGGACCAAGCTTCACTGAGGCAGGAACCCTTCCCAGAGTGGCCTTGCTCCTGACCTGTTTGACCATAACTACTGCAGCTTCTGAGGAGGCCTGGGCTTCCAGGGCAGAGGGAGTTGCGGCAAAAGCATCTGCCCCTCAGCACCAAAAAGCTACCTGAGCAGCAGCTTCCTCTTCATCTTCTCTCCCTGGACTGTGCCTCTCCTGCAGATTACCCTTTGACCTTTCAGCCTGGCCCTCCCTCTAAGGGACAGAGTGAAGTGGATTTCTCCCATAAAGACACTTTCTGTGAAGACTCTGGCAAGTCATGGACTGACCTTCCCAAAACCTGCTCATGGAGCAGAAGACAGTAGAAACTCCTCTTTCCAGGGAAGCCATTTGCCCCAGAAGAGAAGTGCCCACAACCCAAGTCTCCCTATGGAACAAAAGAAGTGGAACTGCCTTTCCTAGGTCAGGAGGACACACTCTCCCTATTTGAGCAGAGAGAATGGCCAGTCTCCCCAAGTCACAGTGGACCCCTGGCCCAGAACAAAGGCACCTCGCCCTGCGACCCGATGCTGCCCCAAACTCGAGTCTTGAGATTTATCCCAGGCAGAGCACTACCAACAAAGCTAAAGCCCACTGACTGGATGGTATCCCCAGCAGCCTTCCCCAGGTAATATGAACTAGATATGCCTTCTTGACCAGGAACAAATGGCATGTGAGCCTGGTAGCTTGTCCCAGACTAGCCCATCCCATCTTCATCCCCAGGATGAGGTCCTCTGTGTTTTCCTATGGACTAGATATTCCTATTTCTGCTTCTGCTTTTTCACAAACTACTTGGACTATGCAGAAATTGTGAGAGAAATTTCCCTGATCCAGTGCTCTGAGGCCAAGTTTATGACAAGACTCAAGCCCATTCGTTTTGCTGGAGTAATGACTTCCTTGTTTTGAGGAAACATCCTCCTGCCTCCAGCCACAGCCTCCCACTTGACTTTCTCTTATTAATACCCACACTGGTCAATGTCAAGAACATCCGATTCCTGAGATACCCTCTCTACATTCACATCAACTGGTCACTGATCCCAAACAGAGGCAGACATATGTTCTTAGCCAGCCAGAAAGAGAGTTCTAGAGTTTCTGCTACCAAAGTCACCATCACACCTGTCGTGGAAAGCTAAGAGGATGCCCTTGATCATCAGTAATAGGTTGTAAGGCCCTCTGGCACTCATGTTTCCATCTCTGCCTGCAGCCCCCAACCCTGCCTGAGATATGTGTTTTGTTCACTCCTTGAAGTATGTCCACAAGATCTTGACCCTTGACTCCAGCCAAGCCAACTCTTATGCACCAGCTTTGTGGCAATCAAAATGTTCTCACGAAACATAAACTAATTCCTGAAACATAACTGCTCACTGCAATGGCCAGCCCCTTAAAGTGCAAGTGTCCTTTGCTGTGATAAAGAAAGCAGCCCTCATTGATGACCTGCATTTTCCCCAAAGTGACTCCAAAGTTGCCTTGTCTCCCATGCTGAGCAGAGTGCTAGATATGAATTGAAAATTGCTCCAATAAGCACTGTCTGAGAAGCATGGCTTTAGTGGCCAGAGATCCAGGGATGACAGTGGCCAGGAAAAGAATCTCACTCAGGGAACAAATGTCAGTTCTACCTACACCCTAGGAAGAACAAGTCACATCTAAAGACTTGGTGGTCAGATGGAAGGATAGCCTACCTCATGCCACTCTAACCTCCTTGAATGCTCACTCTGAAAAACAGCTCTTGGAAAAACCACTAGGTTTTCAAAAATATGCTGTGCTATGTGTTTTTAGAGAGCATTTAGAGGGAAACAGCTAAAAAAATGTCTTAGCTGTACAGAGAACCAAAGTTTTATTTGCTTTGAAAGTTATGACTAAACAGTGATGTCTCCAAATATCATACTATTATTTCTAATATCTCACTCTTGACAAGAACACTTTCCAGTAGGTCTTTCTCAGTGTGGTCCCATCTAGTCAGTGAGGAATCCAAGATGTGAGTTTCTTTCCACCCAAGGTTGGTAAGAGCCTGGAATGAAGAAGCCACAGCTCACAGCCTTAGCTCTCAAAGAAAATGAACTTGAAGACAAAGCCCCAGGCAGCGTGGTGACTTCCTTCTCAGTAAATACTTTTCCAGATCAAGTTTCTTATATCCACTCTTTACAGTCATCCCATGGAACAGTGAGGCTATGACTACATCATTACTGATTATTTGAAGACAGTTAACATTTCTTATTGATGGGTTGGACAAATGGTGCTTGCTTTCTAAAAGGAACCACTTTGTGTGAGTTCTTTGCCTCCTGTTGTATTTACCCTTTTCTTATTTGCCTTTGAGGACAATAGAGAAAAACAAGTTAGATAACTAGTCCCAAACTGTGAGTCCTGTGTAAGTGTGTGTCTCAGCCTTGAGTATGGACAGTAGGGATCTAGTTTTCTGAGAAAAATTAGAATCTTTTCCCTGGGAAGTATTAATGCAATATATACACTATTAGATAAAATTAAAGTTGTATTGCTGAGTATAATTTCTCTAGTACACATGAAGTTTCCTCTACTACTAGGAGGACAAGGGTTGAATTTATTTGTGTTTATAACTTGAATTCCTAACACAATGTGAACATACATTAAAGATTGGTAGAATAATTAATAAAAATAATGAAAATTAGTGATTAAGTATGGAGTACCCCATGAGTGCAACCAAACTGCAAACCAGAAAATCATGAACTCAGTACTCAAACCAGGAAAAATGATAAAAGCTTTGGTCAAGAGTGAAAGGAACATCACATGGGAAATCAACCAAACTAATGGGAGATAAGAATTCAGAGGACATGGCAAGGAAGGAACAGAAGCTTTGGATCAGTTAATTCCCAGTGCCATTGTTTATAAATTGGATGACCTTGGTAGATTTACTTACTCTTTCTAAGATTAAGCTCTATGAGATTAAGTCAATTTCCTCATCTGAAAAATGGTAATACTAGGGGTGATCGCCACGAAAAGTGGAGATGATGTGTTTACTTCTTCTAATAAAATGCGTGATGTACAAGTTTGAAAGATACAGTAATTTTATTTTTACCATTAATCCCATCTGTTGAATAGCAACAATGTGTCAGGTGCTATGGTGGGTCCCTGATACATAATACTTCTTTTTTTTTTTTTTTTTTTAAGATTGGCACCTGGGCTAACAACTGTTGCGCGAACTTAACCACTCAGCCACAGAGCCAGCCCCCGTACTACTTCTTTTACTCCTCTGATAGTAGCCATTTTCCTCTCTCAAATTGTTTTCAACAGGATAACTACGTGCATATACTCGTTTAAACCATAGGTGACTAATTTGCCCCAATTTCTCAAAGACTTTTCAATTTTATACTGAAAGTCTTATGTCCCTGGAAACCCTTCACTCCAAGGCAAACCAGGATAGTTGGTGTATTAGTTAGCTTGAGCTGCCGTAACAAAATATCACAGACTGTGTGGCTTAAACAACAGAAATTTATTTTGTCACAGTTCTGAAGGCCAGAAGTCCAAGACCAAGGTGTCAATAGCTTTGGTTTCTCCTGAGGCCTTTCTCCTTGTCTTGCAGATGGATGTCCTCTCACAGTGTCCTCACATGACCTTTTCTCTGTGCACATACATCCTTGGTGACTCTCTGTGTATGCAAATTTCCTCTTCTTTTAAAGACACCAGTCAGATTGGATTAAGGCCCCACACTAAAAGCCTCATTTTAACTTAATCACCTCTTTAAAGGCCCTTTGTCCAAGTACAGTCATATTCTGAGATACTTGGGATTAGGATTTCAACACATGAATTTTCGGGAGACACAATTCAGCCCATAACAGTTTTTCACCTTAGTTAAGCTTCATAAAGTCTCTATTATTCAACATTCTTAAAGTAGTTGCTTTGAGCCAGGCAGTGTGCTTAAATATGCCACCCAGAATCTGAATCCTGCCATCCATGCAGCTCCTATTCTTGTTACCCCATGAGAAATTGGGATGTAGGTACTTGAAGACAAAGTAGAAAGCAAAATGACCACCACTCCTGTGGAAGCCCAAGGGTTACATGTGGAATTGTTGAATTACTTTAGTTGTCAACATCTTTGAACGTATGAGAGAAGAGACTGTAGATGTGCTGAGAGCCAAGAAGTCAAATGTTTTCGTTAAGATTGTACAATATGAAATATTTGATATTCTATCATTTTACCTAGACATAGAGAGATTCCACCCATTTCATAAAGCAGAGTCTTCTTGCAGCAACTGCTCAGTTGACAAAATTCTGCATTCTCTGGGGGTAGCCCTCACATATCAGCAGCCATGTCACTACTTAAATGACCATCCGTCTCATGGCCACAGCTGATGAATGAAGGGTAAGCCCTTAATCTAGTCTGATCCACTTAGATATCCAACGAAAAGGCAGAGAGGGACAGAGAGAAATTCACAAAAGCTGAGTCACATTAATGACAGCCTTTCAGGTAGAAGATCCAAGTGCTTTAGCTGTTCCAAGTCCCAGTATCTCCTTGGTTACTTTCCTTTCCAGGTTGTTGACTCACGCTCCTATTCCACCAGTTACTTGAATGTCTGCCCAAATATTTTCCTTTTGTCTTAAGCTAAATAGGGTCAGATTTCATCATTCAAAATAAAGTAACATAAATGAATACAGATATCTAGTACTAAAACAGATTTCCTACTTGAGTTTCCTAAACTTAAGAATCTGTTATGCTTGCTCACCATTATAGCACCAGTGCTAGTAGAGTCCTATTCACAGAACAAGATTTTAATAAACATTGAAAGGATAGATAAATAAATGAATGAATGAGGAAATAAAAGATACATGAACTAAATGTAAAATTTTGCTTTCACTTTTTTATTTTCACTTAAGATAAGAAAGAGGCATAGTTTTTAGTTGATTCTCAAATTGATGTCTATCCTCAAAATTTTGGCAAGTACTTGCTCAGAGAGTAAACAGAAGAGCATGGGATCAAGTGTCCCCAAATTAATTGCTGGTAACCTCGGATACAAGAGACATTTGTGAATTTAGCCTTACCCTGGGAAGTCCTGGCACTGAAAGCTGGGGAAACAAAGGCTTGAACACACCTGAACAAGGCACTTAGAACTCTGACTCCTTCTAAAATCCCTTCACACAATTATTCGGTCTTCTACATGGCCAATGAAATATGTCTGTCTTTTGGCATCATTTTAAAAAGCCAGTCTGGACAATGACCTATGACAGGACCCAATAAAATAAATGTTTTCCCATCTAAGTTTGAAACCAATTGAGGCAGAGTTAGAAATAAGGTCAAGGGAAATGAAAATCTTCTTTCTGCGCTGTTATAAGCTCTTTAGGCAGATATAGCTAATTGTATAGGAATAGTGCCTAACAACATTAGGCAGACCCGCCCAAACAATCATAAGCAATTCTTTCCCCAGAGTGAAGTCTTTATGACTAGACTTATGGCAGGGCCTCTGGCACACCAGACCACACATTCTCTGTTGATGGGAAGATTCCTAAAAGAGGGAAGAGAGAAAGAGCCAAGACTACTCTTGGTTCTTTCCGTAAGTCACCAATGATGAGAAAGGATATGGGAAGCGCAGAGAGGACAGGAAGTTCACACTAATGGGTTTCCCTCCACATGGAAACAATAAGCATGGAAAAAGGAAATTCCTCATAAAATACTATTACTGCTGTGTTGATATTTTTGAGGGGTAAAAAGGTGTAGTGTAAAGAGGGTGTGAAGGCTTTAAAATAAAATATATTTAGAATAAAACCATAACCATACCACTTAAATCTTTAGTAAGTTACCTGAGCTCTCTGAGTACAATTTCTCCATCTATGGAAGCAATCTGTCCACTCCCTTACAGAGATTTTAAGAATATGACATGAGATAGAACTCAAAACATACACTGTTCAAACATGATTCCTGGCATAGGACTCAGATAAAATCATTGGAAAATAAAAATAATGAAGTTAAAACATCAAAAATGCTAAAAGAAAACTCAGTGCCTTAATCAAAGTTACATTAATGATTGCTAACATTTAGCAAGAATTTATTATGTGCTGGGCAGTATGTTGCACCATTTTTATTCCTTGCCCTATTCAATAGAGATAATAAACACAGGAAATAAATATTGAAATGTACCCCTTTATACAGAAATGAAAACTGAAGATTGGAATGGCTACGTAACTTAATCAAGCCGTGAGCAAGAGATTTAAACCCAGGGAGATGGAGTTCAGAGACTGCACTCTTCACTACTGTGGCATATTGACTCCTAACTCTCAATGAGCAAAGAAAAGTTGTATAAGTGAATGGCAAGGAGGACCTCCAGGAAGCAATAGGTCATCAATTTCAGCTCAGGCACTAAAGAACTTTCATCATCTTTACATTGGCTATGTTTCCACATAAAAGTTTCCTTTTCTTTTGACACTGGCAAAGCTACACCTGCAATAATGGATTAAACTTTGTAGATTGAAAGAACCCAACAAAAAGCTCCAAGAATAGCAGCTCAGGTGAGCAGAAGGACTGATTCACAGTGAAATTTTTTAAAAGTAATTTAAAAGTAAATTTCTAAAAGTAATTTAAAGTGAACTTTAAAAGTTTCAAATGTATTTCAAATTTTGGCAAATGACAAGAAAAAGAAGACTTGATTGTAATCTGCACATATTTAAGAGCCAAAAGAAAAGAATAAATGGAGTGTATAATATTAGTTATTTTTTTCTTTTCTTTCCTTTTTTTTTATTCTTAATTTACATTTAGGAAGCTGGGGTAAGTCCAGGAAAGAGACCACAAAGGGACTAGGCTTTGAAAATGCCTTCAGATGTTTAGGGCCAGACCCAGAGCTAAGATTTGGCAAGTCTCCCACAGAGGAAAAAAACAATGATTCAGAGGCTAGGAAAATATCCCCCAGTTTTCTCTTAAGGATTTTGTCGTGTTCAAACTGGATAAAGAAGGCTAAATCCTAAGTCAATAGCAGGCTTATGTACACTGTTGGTATGGGTGAGAAAAGGAGATGGCTAAGACATCCTGAAAGTTATTCCGTTTCCACTGAGAAAACAGGTTTAAGTGGTGGAAAGTGAGATTGAGTATAATACCCAGTTTGAGTAAACTAGCATGAATTCATTACTATGGGAATCAGGGAAATTTTATGTAAATGCTTCTCATGGGTATACCTATGAGAAAAGGAATGGAAAACCTCTAGCAAATAGATCAACATAGACTCAAGGGTCTACATAATGTTTGACATCATATTATTTGTTCAAGAATAATAATGATCTTTTTGTTGAAATTCAATTTCTACATAGTGAAGTGGGATATATGTAAGAAATCTCCATGCAGAAAAGGCAAAGCAGTACTTTAAGCTATGCAGTAGCAATTGTCGTCATTGTTTTCTAATCCTCCATTATACAATTGGTTGCTTGTCAGTTAGCGTGCAGGAAAATGAACAGTATACTTGTAATTAGGGGTTCTGAGTCTGAGGGGCAGTTGTGCTGCTGGATCTTTATGTGTAGTGGATTGTATTATTTTGTTCAAATATCCACTGATCTTGATCCTGTCCATCCACACAAGGCCCCTCCTTGGTGCTTCCCTTTAAGAGGAGCAAAAATCAGGGAAGAAATCATGGTGGGGTTTTTTTGGGGAAGGTGAGGATAGGCTCAAATATGTATTACATTGTTTTTAATGGGTCATTGGGTGGAAACTCAGAACTCCAAAAGACAATTCAGAAGCATTTTCAACAACTACTTGTACTTTTACTCAAGATAACATTAAACAATAGCCACATATTAGCTTTTACTGAGTCCTCAGCTCCCAGTTGGTAAGATTTTTCTTCTTAAAAAAAGTCAATGGCAAGCAGGATTTCTGCTCCCCAAACATTAGGAAGTTTTTTGTAGGAAAATAAAGGTCCATCATCCACGAGCAAACACAATGTACAACATCTGATCACTTCTTCTTACTTCTGAGGTGACCCCTCCCCAACCCCCAATTTATTCTCAAGATAAGCAATGGAGAAGAAATTCAATTACAGTTGTTCTTTTCTCATTTAGACTGCTTATATTTGAGCTTTTGATAGTCCCTAGAAGAATAATAGAAACAATAAAGCAAGCCACACTTCTCAAGGTACAGTATGGGATGTAGAGCCATCCTATCTTTTATTGTAAGAAGTCTCAAGGAATGGAATGGATCTTTGTGCTGCTATGGTATGCACACGTCAAGACAGACTCCCACGTGTATCTGCTTAGAGGTGAGGGAGGAAAATATATTTTGATAAATGTACAAGAAGCAGAATTATCCCAAACACTTTCTAGTATCCATTATGAGTAAGAATAATTAGTCATCAATGTAAACTAAGAAAGTTACATTCAAATGCTAATTTTATAAACAATACTTATTATATCATTCCGAAAGGAGTAGATTATGCTGCCATTACAAATAAGCTCCCAAATTTCAGTGGGTTAAAGCAACAATATAGTTGTTTCTTGTTCACAAGCCATTGTGGATTGGGGGTGATAGGATCCTACTTCATTTCTGACTTAGAATGCAAACTTGAATAGAAACTTACCACTGAGAAGATCACCTAGTTCCATAGCATGGAAAAGGATAGTAATATGGAGACTCCCGTCCTAGATCTGAAATTCCTCTGCCCACAGGAGACACATGCTTTTCATTGACTTAGCTAGGTGACCTGCTCATGCCTACACTTGAATGACTGGAGGAGCTAAAATCTGACCTTGAGCCCAGAGGAAGAGAGCCAGAAACACTAGAGAGCAGAATTTGTACCATACTTACTGAAACACTGTTACTCACCAGTTTGAGGGTAGCTACAGAACTCTGCTGAATGTGAAACTCACGTGGTTTCTGACAACATTCCGTTTAGGTTGTAGGCTGTTTTGTTGACTCTCCATTTATTTACTGCTATTTATTTATTTTTTAAAAAATTAAGCATCTCCTTAATTCAGATTCTATAAGAGGCGTTAGAGATTTAAATAGAAGTTTTCTACTCTCAATTTGCTCAATTTTTTAGTTATCCTCAGAGTTCTGTGTAAAAACAAAATATATCCAACTCAGGTGGGAGAAAAGGTAATCTGGGCAGGTTTTCTGAAGGATGTAACATCACAGTAAACTTTTACAGCATGAGGAGGTGTTACAAAGGCACTGGATGGAGAAGTGACAGAAGCATCTATATTCCAGACCAGAAAAAATAGGATCCAGATGCTTGTGGTAGGCAGATTCTTGGAGGCATTAATGAAAAACTCACACCTTTTGTCTCAAGTAAAACTAGAAAAATTGCAAGGCTCTATTTATTATTTTAGAGGACAGAGATCTGGATTTGTCACAAACATGCACAAGGAAGCATAGAGAGACGGTAAACATTCGTCACTAAACTGCATATCTGAAAGGTGGAGGGTGTCTTGCAGGAGGTTTTGATATGCATAGAGGTTTCACCAAGGAATGTGAACCAAATCCATCCAGAGAACTCAGAGTTTGCCCTGAGGCCTTAAAAGAACTTTCTCCTGTTTTCAATACTTCCTGCTTTCCCTGGAACAGCTGTCAGAATGTTGAACAGCCAGGCTGCACTCGCAGAAGGAAAGAAAATACAGCTGGTATGAGAGTGTAAGGAAGTCAATTTGATAAGGATTTATTTAAAAAATTATTATTTTACGTTATAATCTTCTGAACACTGGTCTATCTCCTTTTTACCTGTAGGTCCATTGCCCTATTTAAATAATAGGTGTGTACTCTAGAGTGCTACTAAGCACCAATGCATCTTTTCATCTCCAAGGACATACGTATTGTTGAGAACAAAAAGAGTCCAGAAGATATGGCTGTTAGAGACATTCTAATATTAAAGCCAGGTGTCATGAGAGAAGATTATTTATCCCTGCTAAATTTTTATTTCCTCAACTACACAATGGCAGCAGTAACTACATCAGATATGCCTAGGGATTAAATCAGATTAGTCAAAGTAGAATATTTCACATGGGTAATAATCTCCTCGGTGGTATTTGGACACTACCCTTTTCAGGACCCCTGTAAATGGAACAGTTGGTTCTACCTGATTTAACATTCCATTATTTACACTCAGAAGTGCTAACAAAGAACTTCATGGTGTTTTCCAATTGAAAGAATTTTAAATGCATTATCTTAATTTCACAACCTTGACCCTTACCATTCTTTGTAAATGAGCTGTTGTCATCATCACCTCCATTTACAGTTGTGCAAACGTGCCAAGCTCATAATGATTTGAAATGACAGGGTCAGATTAATCAGAAAACCTGGAATTCAGCTCCATTCTGTCATAAGCTGGCTGCCTGATCTCCAAAAAGTTACTGGCTTCTGAGTCTCATTTTTTTCATCTTTAAAATGGGCATGTTTATGATTTATCCCCTACAATTGGTGAGAAGATTAAGCAATATAAGATATAAAGCAATTGCTCAAAGTATGTTGCATTTCTTCCCTGAAATTTCATATTCTGCTCTATGGTCTACTATAAAGTCTATTATCTTCCTTATGTATTGTCTGTTTCATCCAACTTGATGGACAAAGGAAAAGACTGTCCAAGAAGCAAAAATTATAACTGAAAAAGTGTATTTATACACTGAGTATATGTATGTATTATATATGCATATACATATATAACTACATAGTTAATATAGTTATATGAAATATTTCACCTATAGTTGTATATAAATTACATGATAGTATTCACATTAGTATGAATACAATAATATTCATATTACACATTAGGATTATTATAAAATATATGAATAATATATATTATAGGTAGCAATATGAATTATAGATATATTATGCACATTTGGGTATAAATATTTTGATGTGCTTGTTCAGTATATGATGTGCATATGTCCCTATATTTTGTACACATATCGGGGCATTTGGGCAGAATTGGACTTGAACCAGGCATAAGTTGTATATGAAGAAAAATAAGCATGACTACTATCCTAGCATTGGAGTTGAATATTGCTGAAGGGAGGAGATACAAACATCATCTATCCCACTCCCAGGCATCACACACACATGCACGCACAAACACACACACACACACGTTTGATTGGAAACAGGTTTATCTGAATGCAGAGAGGTTTCCTGGGATAAACAGGACCAATGTCCAGAGCCTTCCCTGGCCAAATGGCAGCTCATTCGGCCACCTGTCTACTGGGGCCCTTGAGGTCCAGGTTTATGATGATGACTGAGGGTGCTTCTGGTTGGTAGAATAATGGCCCCCAAAAGATGCCTATGTCCTAATGCTCAAACCTATGAATATGTTACCTTGTATGGAAAAGGGGATTTTGTAGGTGTGATTAAGTTATGAATCCTGAGATGAGAAGATTATCCTGGATTACTTAGATGGACCCAATGTAATGACAGGTGTCCTTATAAGTGAAAGAGGGAAGCAGGAGATTCAGAGTCAGAGCCATGTGGAATCAAGCCAAGGAATGTGGGCAGCCTCTAGAAGTTAGAAAAGGCACACATTCTCCCCTAGTCTCCAGAAGGAACACCTTGATTTTAGCCCATAAAATCCATATTAGATATCTGACCACAGAAATTTTAAGGTAATAAATTTATTTTGCTTTCAGCCACTGGTTGTGGCAATGTGTTACAGCAGGAATAGGAAATTTAACACAGTGCTGTTTCTTGCTGGCACAAATGTTGCTTGGCCAGAGTCTAATTGTCACAGTTGTTATTCTCAGAATGTGCTCCACTTATGCTTTGGTCTAAACCAAAGCCTGTTGAACTTTTCTTGGCCTTTTGTGGCCTGGAAAACTATTGCCCTTTGCTCCCAATATTTCATACATTGTGAGTGTATGCATTCCACTGTTGTCCATTTCACTCCTAGCTCACTGTATTTAGGTCTCCAGCATGAACCTATGGGGAAATGGACTGGCAACAATCTGCATAACAGGCTCCATGTTACACACATAATCACCCTTTCTTCTCCTGTCCCACTTGGGGCCAGGAACCACATCTATTTGTCCACCACCATATCACCATAGTATCTGACTCATGGTGAAACTCAGTATTTATTGACTGACAGCCCAATCTTAGGCCACCTTGTACAGATACATACGATCTTCCCTGAGGTCTGTCTAATGCCTCCTTGCCTCAATAACTACCCCTCCATGCTATTCCTACACAAGACAAAAAAGTCCCCCCTCCCTCTCCTGCCATCCTAAAATAAACATGCTGTTGTGGGTTGACTTGTGTCCTTCAAAGAAAGGTTGAAATTTTAACTCCAGGCACCTGTAATGTGATCTTGTTTGGAAACAGGGTCTTTGGAGATGCAATCAATTCAAGATGAGGTCATATTGGATTAGAGTGGGCCTTAATCCAATGATTTGTGTCCTTATAAGAAGAGGGAGACTTGAACACAGATGCTAAAGGAGGACAAACTTGTGAAGGCAGAAATTGGAGTTTTGCTGCCACAAACCAAGCAATACCAAGGACTGCTGGAAACTGCTAGAAGACAGGCACTAGGACAGAGACATGGTATAGTTTCTCCCTCAGAGTCTCCAAAAGACCAATCCTGCTGGCACCTTGATTTCTGACTTCTGGCCCCTGTACTGTGAGAAAATACATTTGTTTTTTTTTTTTTAAAGATTTATTTTTTTCCTTTTTCTCCCCAAAGCCCCTCGGTACATAGTTGTATATTCCTCATTGTGGGTCCTTCTAGTTGTGGTATGTGGGACGCTGCCTCAGCGTGGCTTGATGATTAGTGCCATGTCTGCACCCAGGATTCGAACTGACGAAACACCAGGCCACCTGCAGCGGAGCGCATGAACCCAACCACTCTGCCACAGGGCCAGCCCCAGAGAAAATACATTTCTTATGTTTTAAGCAGTAATTTGTTTCAGCAGCCCTAAGAAATTGATACACCTGGCTAGAGTAAAGCCGAGACCTTTACTACTTACGTCTAACTCTACATCCAATCATCTATATATACATAACGAATTACATCTGTCCACATGCACAAGCCACTCCATGTTTTTGTTGATTTGAGTTAACAAAGATGGATCTATTTTTGCCATCCCAGCAGGAGGGGGACACTGTGCTCACTCCCCTGCCTGGCAGAGTTCTCACTGTGGTAACCTGAAGTCATTGACATCGTCTGGTTATAAAGTGAAAGTTAATGTGTCAGCACAGCGGTGTTCCTGTTAACTACTGATTTGTTTTCTCATTTGTGTAAACACAAACTGAACTATCCATGAAGCCAGGGGAAGGAAACCTCATCAGGGAGTTTTATAAGTGTTTCCGACACCTGGGCCTCGTTGTACATACAGAATCCTACATCTGAGCTGCTCATTCTCTTTTGTAAACATAAAGTTAAAAATTCTTAGCACACGTCATGCTTCTGAATCCCTCAGGGAAATAGATATCATGCACTAAAAATAAAACCAGCTACCCCCAACTCAAGGACTCAATTCACACTACTACCTCTGACGAGAACAAAAGAGTGTTCTGTGGTCACACTGCCTGGCCAGTGAGGGTATATTCTAGAGTTACCCTAAACTACTCTCAAATCTCAAAACCAAGTACTAACCATGGCAGTGCCCAACCTCCTAGGCTGCCCCATGAAGTATGTTTTAGAAAGCTTTCCTTTTTATAACAACTGTCAGCCCAGGGGCCATTTGTATTTCTTCTCTTGCTATTAATTGAATTCAGAAAACTAGTGAGATTGCCAAATAGCAGGATTTCAATCTGGTGAGGAATGACTGAAACCATATAAGGTAAATGTCTTGGGAAAACAGAGAAGGTAATATTTCTTCAAATTGAAATAACATTTCTTAGAACACAGAGATTCTAGGAAAAATCTAGTATCCTCTTTTTGTAGGTCATCACATTTAACTTCCAGGGAGAAGTTCCAGGGAGAAGCTGTTGTTTAAGTGCTGGAGATCTAATGCACAGCATAGTGATTATAGACAAAGTACTGTATTATAAACTTCAAAGTTGCTAAGAGACTAGATCTTAATTGTTCCCTCCACAAAAAAGAAATGAAACTTATGTGACATGATAGAGGTGTTAGCTAACGCTATAGTAGTGATCATAATGCAATACATAAATGTATCAAATCAACATGTTGTTCACCTCAAACTTACACAGTTATATGTCAATTACATCTCAATTTAAAAATAATTCAACTCCTGGAGGAGTGACATCAGCCTCATGGCAGAGTGAGCTCTTCCCTTGGACTCTCTCCTCTAAGACACAACCAAAAGGACATTCATACACTAAGAGAGGACACATACATATCACAAAAGACATTTAGGAGGCCCATGCAGCCATACACCTGAAGGTGGTTGTGGGGCTGAATACTCCAGAGGAAGTGGAAGCTGATCCACAGGAGCTCCGTGGAAAGAGACTGGCCACGGTGGCAAGAAGGGTGCAGGTGAGAAGGGCACCCAATCCCTGCCCATACCCCAGCCCCAGAATTGTCTGGAGCATGGTGCAGTGAGTGGGGTAGTGGCGGCAGGGAAGGGGTGCAGGCACTCCACCCCATGTTTGCCCAGAGCAAGGAGCAGAGAGCTTTGTGGCGGTGACAGGAAAAGCGCAGCCCCAGAGACCTCTGGAGCTTGGTGTGGAGAGAGTGGCAGCCATGGAAAGGAAAGGGCACAGTCAAGAGAGGCACCCCACCCCTACCCATTACTCTAACCCCAGAATTGTCTGGAGCTCGGTGCAGAGAGTGTGGCAGCCACTGAGGGGAAAGTGAGCAGGTGAGAGAGGCATTCTGCCCCCATCCCATACTCCAGACTCAGAATCATCCAGAACACAGTGTGGAGTGTGTGGCAGCAGTGGCAAAGAAAGGGAAAGTGCACAGTCATGCAATTGTGCAATTACCCAAAACTCTGTGCAGAGAGACAAGCTGGGGCTGGAGGAAGTGCTGGGGAAGGAGAGTACCCCTCCCCCTGCCCAGTGCTCCAGATCTGTCATCAATCAGTCCATCAGAGATAAAAGCAGTCAGTGGCTGGAACCCCTGTTCCTGCTCAGCCCAGAATACATAGTGCCTGATCCCCATCCTGTGGCAGTACGTGGCAGCTACAACCTGATAAGAACAACATGAGGAAACAAAAAACTACCTCATCAAGAAGTATGAGTAGGTATATTAAAGCTCCAGACAAGAAGGAAAGTGACAAGTAGATAGAAACCAACCCTGAAGGAACAGAAATCCATAACCTAAATGACAAAGAATTCAAAACAGCTGTCATAAAAAAACTCAACGAGTTACAAGAAAACACAGAAAGAAAAATTAATGAATTCAGTAGCTTCTTCACAAAGGAGATTGAAACCATAAAGAAGAACCAATAAGAATTGTTAGAGATGAAAACCACAATGGATGAAATAAAGAAAAATCTGGATTCCCTAAACAAAAGAGCTGACAATATGGAGGAGAGAATCAGTCAGTTAGAGGATAATACTATAGAAATGCTTCAGAGGTCAGGAGAGGAGAGAACTAAGACTAAAAGGAAATTAAGAAGCTCTCAGAGAAATATCTGACTCAATCAGGAAATGCAACATAAGGATTATAGGTATTCAACAGGGGGAAGAGAAGGGGAATGGAGCAGAAAGCTTGTTCAAAGAAATAACAACTGAGAAGTTCCCAAATCTGGAGAGGGAGGTGGAAATCTGTGTGAAAGTGGCCTCCAGAACTCTTAACTTTGTTAAAGTACAAAGACTGACTCTAAGGCATATAGTAATGAAGCTGGCAAAAGTGAGGGACAAAGAAAATATACTAAGGGCAGAAAGGAAGAAGAAAGTAACTTACAAAGGAATCTCTGTCAGATTTTCAATGGATTTCTCAGTAGAAACCTTACAGGCAAAGAGAGAGTGGAATGATATATTCAAAATCCTGAAAGACAAAAACTTTCAGCCAAGAATACGCTACCCAGCAAAAATCTCCTTCAGATATGACAAAGAAATAAAAACTTTCCCAGATAAACAAAAGGTAAGGGAGTTCATTGCCACAAGACCACCCCCCCCCCACAAGAAATCTTCATGAAGGCCTCCATATCTGAAAAAAAAGAAATTGGAAATGGGCTACAAAGCCATGAGCAAGGAGATGAATAGGTAGGCAATAACTGGAAAACAGAAGCTGTCTATCAGATCAGGTTAGTAAACACTTAAATCTAACATCAAGGATAAAGAAAAGGAAAAAACACCAAAATAAAAATGATCTCATCTTTTTAACCACAAACACACAACACAAGTTGGAAAAAGATATGAAAAAATAACTTAGAAGGAGAAGAGAAAAGGGATGGGATCAGTATAGTCTAAGGAAATAAGAGGCTATCAGAAAATGGACTATCTCAACTGTGAGATTTTTTATACGAACCTAAGGGTAACCACTAAACAAATAATTAGAACAGAGACATTTACTATAAACAAGGAGAAAAAGAAGAAAACCAACAGAGAAAACTACTTAATCAAATTGGTAGTCCGAAATACAGTGGATGAGAAACAAAGGAAAAGAATTGGGAAATGTGCAATAAGATGGCAGTATTAAGCCCTCAAATATAAATAGTCACTCTAAGTGTAAATGGATTGAATTTTCCAATCAAAAGACACAGAGTGGCAGGATGGATTAAAGAACAAGATCCAACAATATGCTGCCTCCAGGAAACACATCTCAACTCTGGAGAAAAACATAGGCTCAGAGTGAAGGGATGGAAGACAATACTCCAAGCAAATGACAAACATAAGAAAGCAAGTGTTGCCATATTTATACCAGACAAAGTAGACTTCAAGATAAAACTGGTAAAGAGAGACATAGAGGGGCAGTATATAATGATAAAAGAGACTTTCCACCAAGAAGACATAACACTTATAGACATGTATGCACCCAACACAGGAGCACCAAAGTACATAAAGCAACTATTAACAAGCCAAAAAGGAGATATGAATGACAACACAGTAATAGTAGGGGACCTCAACACCCTGCTTACATCAATGGATAATCATCCAGGCAAAAATTCAACCAAGAGATAGTGGACTTAAATGAAAAACTAGACCAGATGAACTTAATAGACATATATAGAGGACTCCATCCAAAAACAGCAGAATATACATTCTTCTCATGTGCACATGGGACATTCTCAATGATAGACCATATATTGGGAAAAAAGGCAAACCTCAATAAATGTAAGAAGATTGAAATCATATGTACTATCTTTTCCAACCATAGTGCCATGATACTAGAAATCAACTACAAGAAAAAAGCTGGAAAAGAAAGAAAAATGTGGAGACGAAACAATCTGCTACCAAACAACCAATGGGTCATTGAAGAAATAAAGGGAGAAATCAAAAGATATTTGGAGACAAACTAGAATGAAAACACACCATATCAACTCTTATGGGATGCAGCAAAAGCAGTCCTAAGAGGGAAATTTGTAGGAATACAGGTCCACATTAACAAACAAGAAAAAGCTCAAATAAACAATCTTAAACTACACCTAACAGGATTAGAAAAAGAAGAACAAACAAATCCCGAACTCAGCAGAAGGAGGGAAATAATAAAAATTAGAGCACAAATAAGTGAAATTGAAATAAAAATGACTGTAAAAATGATCAATGAAACAAGGAGCTGGTTCTTTGAGAGGATAAATGAAATTGACAAACCCTTAGCCAGACTCACTAAGGAAAAAATAGAGAAGGCTCAAATAAATAAAATTAGAAATGAAAGAGGAGAAATTGCAAGGGATATGACAGAAAAGCAAAACATTATAAGAGAATATTATGAAAAACTATATGCCAACAAATTGGATAATAGAAGAAATGGATAAATTCCTAGACTCTTATAACCTTCCAAAACTGAATCAAGAAGAAATAGAGAATCTGAATAGACCTATCACAAGTAAAGAGATTGAAACCGTAATCGAAAACTTCACCAAAATTAAAAGGCCAGGACTGGGCAGCTTCTCGAGAGAATTCTACCAAACATTCAAAGACAATTTATTACCTATTCGTCTCAAACTATTCCAAAAAATTGAGGAAGACAGAAATATTCATAACACATTCTATGAGGTCAACATCACCCTAATCCCAGAACCAGACAAGGACAACACAAAGAAGGAAAATTACAAGCTAATATCGCTGATAAACATAGATGCAAAAATCCTCAACAAAATATTGGCAAACTGAATACAGCAGTACATTACAAAGACCATACACCATGATCAAGTGGGATTCATACCAGGGACACAGGGATGATTCAACATCCACAAATCAGTCAATGTGATACAGCATATTAACAAAAGGAGAAACAAAAACCACATCATCCTCTCCATAGATGCAGAGAAAGCATTTGACAAGATCCAACATCCATCGATGATAAAAACTCTCAATAAAATGGGTATAGAAGGAAAATGCCTCAATGTAATAAAGGCCATATCTGGCAAACCCACTGCCAACATCATATTCAATGGGGAAAAATTGAAAGCCATCCCGCTGAGAACAGGAACAAGACAAGGTTGACCATTATCGCCTCTCTTATTCAACATAGTACTAGAGGTTTTGGCCAGAGCAATTAGGCAGGAAAAAGAGATAAAAGGAACCCAAATAGGCAGTGAAGAAGTGAAACTCTCACTCTTTGCAGACAACATGATTTTATATATAAAAAACCCTAAAGAATCCGTTGGAAAACTATTAAAAATAATCAACAACTACAGGAAAGTTGCAAGATACAAAGTCAATGTACAAAATTCAGTGTTATTTCTATACTCTAATAACGAACTAACAGAACAAGAACTCAAGAATACAAGCCCATTTACAACCACAACAAAAAGGATAAAATATCCAGGAATAAATTTAACCAAGGAGGTGAAAGACCTATACAAGGAAAACTATAGGAAATTACTGAAAGAAATCAATAATGACATTGGGGCTGGCCCCATGGCCAAATGTTTAGGTTTGCGCACTCTGCTTTGGCGGCCCAGGGTTTCGCCGGTTTGGATCCTGGGCACAGATGTGGCACCACTCATCAAGCCATGGTGTGGTGACATCATACGTGCCACAACTAGAGGAACCCACAACTAAAAATATACAACTATCTACCAGTGGGCTTTGGGAAGAAAAAGGAAAAATAAAATCTTTAAAAAAAAAAAAAGAAAGAATGACGTAAAGAAATGGAAATATATTCCATGTACATGGATTTGAAAAATAAACATAGTTAAAATGTGATCCCAATCATAATCCCAATGACATTCTTCACAGAAATAGAGCAAAGAATCTTAAAATTCATATGGGGCAACAAAAGACCCCGAATAGCAAGAGCAATCCTGAGAAACAAGAACAAAGCTGGTGTCATCGCAATCCATGACTTCAAAACATATTACAAAGCTATAGTAATCAAAACAGCATGATACTGGTACAAAAACAGGCACACAGATCAATGGAACAGAACTGAAAGTCCAGAAATAAAACCACACATATATGGATAACTAATCTTTGACAAAGGAGCCAAGAACATACAATAGAGAATGGAAAGCCTCTTCAATAAATGATGCTGGGAAAAGTGGACAGCTACATGGAAAAGAATGAAAGTAGACAATTATCTTTCTCCATACAGAAAAATAGACTCAAAACAGATCAAAGACTTGAAGGTAAGACAGGAAACCATAAAACTTCTGGAAGAAAATATAGGCAGCACACTCTTCGACATCAGCCTTAAAAGGATCTTTACAAACATGATGTCCACTCAGACAAGGGAAACAAAAGAAAAAATAAACAAGTGGGATTTCATCAGACTAAAGAGCTTCTGGAAGGCAAAGAAAACCAAGATCAAAATGAAAACACAAACCACCAACTGGGAGACAAAATTTGCAAATAATATATCCAATAAGGTGTTAATCTCCATAATATATAAAGAGCTCACACAGCTGAACTACAAATAAATGAACAACTCAATCAAAAATTGGGCAGAGAATATGAACAGACATTTTTCCAAAGAAGGTATACAGATGGCCAATAAGTACATGAAAAGATGCTCAACATCACTAATCATCAAGGAGATGAAAATCAAAACTACACTTAGATATCATCTTACACCCTTTAGAATGGCTACAATCACCAAGACAAAAAATAATAAACGTTGAAGAGGTTGTGAAGAAAAGGAACCCTCATCCACTGCTGTTGGGAATGCAAACTGATGAAGCCACTTTGGAAAACAGTATGAAGATATCTCAAAAAACTTAAAATAGAATTACCATATGACCCAGCTATCCTACTACTGGTATTTATCCAAAGAACTTGAAATCAACAATACAAAGAGAATTATGCACCCCTATGTTCATGGCAGCATTACTCACAATAGCCAAGACATGGAAGCAACCCAAGTGCCCATCAACTGATGATTGGATAAAGAAGATGTGGTATATATATGTGTACACACAATGGAGTACTACTCAGCCATAAAAAAGATGTAACCATCTCATTGGCAACCACATGGATGGTCCTTGAGGGCATCATATAAAGCAAAATAAGCCAGACAGAGAAAGACAAACACTACATGATTTCACTCATATGTGGAGTATAAAATAACTTGTGCACAAAGAGAACAATTTAGTGGTTACTGGGGGAAGGGCAGCAGGGTGGGCACAAGCAGTGCAGGGGAACATTTATATGGTGTTTGACAAATATTAATGTACAACTGACATTTTACAATGTTATAAACTATTCAGACCTATTTAGAACTATTTAAAAAAAATTTTGTTTTTAAATGAGATAGCAAAAACCAATTCAACTCCCACCCCTCTGTGATCATTCATTCAAGATAATTTTTGAATGTCTTACCCATCATGAGTAAAAGAGGCCAGGCATAACTAAGATGTATAAAATGCTGCCCCTCTACTCAAGGCAATGATAATCTAATGCACAAGCTCTAATTTCAGAAGTCTACTTTGGATTGTGAGAAATAGTGAGGCATTGGCAGCTGAAATATCTGCATCTATGTTCTATCTCTGTGACACTGCTTGCTAGCTGCATAGTTTGGGCTAGTCCCTAAAAACTCTAAAGCTCAGGTACCACAACATTGTTTTTCTTACATTCTTGTTGAGAAGATACAGGACACTGAGTACATTTTGAAATTCAAATCACCTAACTAATATCATCTATACTTGTTACCATGTTTTGATAGATAGTGCTTTGGTATCTTCCTGAGTACTTTGAAACACTTAGATTCACACCAAACAGCTCTGAATATTAGGCACTCTATTCTTATCTTACAGCTTGGCTCTCCTTGGTGGATAGATAATATTTTTGTGACACACAAACTTTAAAATTAGACTGAGTATTTTTACAAGTACCTTAAAAAGGAATAAGAAAAGCTAAATGTTAGTGAACAATGAAGATTTTACAGAAGATTCATTGGGGAAGATGAGGAGAAAATTTATATCACTCACTAAGAGCAAAGAACTGAACAATTGCCGCTTAAATCCTTAAATATTTCTGTTACCTCTTAAAGCCTCTCTTTGGACATGTCAGAAAACTTTATCCTTCATATATTCAGCACTGACTCTGTCTTTGCTCTCTTGTCCTCATTCAAATGCATTCTTTTTCTCGTTCTTGAAGAGCATCTTTAAAAATATATATATTGAAGTACAATTAACATGACATATAGTTCATTCATTAAAGTGTACAATACAATATTTTTTAGTGTATTCACAAGATTATGCAGTCATTACCACTATCTAATTTAGACCATTTATTGTCACAAAAAGAAATCCCATATCCATTAATATTCACTCTCCGTTACTCTTCACCACCACTGCCCTCAGCCCCTGGCAACCACTAATCTATTGTCTATCTCTCTAGACTTACCTACTCCGGACCTATTGTACAAATGGAATCATACAATACGTAGTCTTTTCTGACTGCCTTCTTTATTGTTAAATATTATTCCGTTGTATGGGTATGCCATATTGTATTTAGCCATTCATCGTGGAGAAACATTTGGGCTGTTTCCAGTTTTTGACTATTATGAATAATGCTGCTATTAACAGTCATATGCAAGTTTTTATGTGGATATATATTTCCATTTCTCTTGGGTATATATCTAGGAATGGAATTGCTAGATCTCATGGTAACTCTATGTTTACCATTCTGAGAAACTGCCAAACTGTTTTTCAAAGCAGCTGCACAATTTTACATTCCCATCAGCAATGTGTGAGGATTCCAATTTCTCCACATCTTTGTCAATGTTTGTCTGTTTTTTGACATATTAGTGGGTGTGAGGTAGTACCGTATTGTGGGTTTTATTTGAACTTTCCTAATGACTAATGATGTTAATCATCATTTTATATACTTATTGGCCATTTGTAAATATACTTTGGAGAAATGCCTATCCAAATCATTTGCCCATTGTCTTAGTTACTCAGGCTACTGTAGGAAAAATAACATAAACTGAGCAGCTTATACAATAAACGTTCATTTTTCACAGTTCTGGAGGCTGGAAAGTCCAAGATCGAGGTGCCAACAGATTCAGTGTTTGGTGAGGGCCTGCTTTCTAGTTTAGAGATGGCCACCTTTTTGCTGTGTTCTCATATGGTGGAAGGGGCAAGGAACTCTGAAGTAAGGGCACTAATCCCATTCATAAGGGCTTCATCTGCATGACCTAATCTCTTCCCAAAGTCCCCACCTCCAAATACCATCACATTCGGGATTAGGTTTCAACATGTGAATTTCAGAGGGACACAAACATTCAGTTCATAACAACTATCATTTAATTCATTCATCTTTTTATTAATGATTTGTAAGAGGTTTTTGTTTTTCAAATGTATTCTCAGGATAAGTCCTTTATGAGATGTATGATTTGCAAACCTTTTCTCATATTTTTTGGCTTGTCTTTCACTTTCTCAATAGTATTATTTTCAGAACAAGTTTTAATTTTGATGTAGTCCAGTTTATCTCTTTTTCAGTCACTTGCGCTTTTGGTGCAGTAGCTGACAAATTATAGCCTAATTCAAGTCACAAAGATTTACTACTATGTGTTCTTTTAAGAGTTTTATAATTTTAGTTTTTATATTTCAGTCTATGATTCATTTTGAGTTAATTTTCTTGCATGGTATGAGGAATATATCAAACCTCATGTTTTTGCATGTGGCTAACCACTTGTCCCAGCACATTAATTTAAAAACTATTCTATCCCCATTGAATTATCTCACCTTCCTTATTGAAAACCAATTAATCATCAATGTATGGTTTTAGTTCTGGATTCTCAATTCTGTTCTATTTACCTATATGCCTATTCTTATGCCACTACCACACTCTATTGATTAAAGTTGCGTTACAGTAGGTTTTGAAACTAGGAAGTGTGAATCTTCTAACAGTGCACTTCTGCTGAGAAGTCAGATATTAATCTTATTGGTGTTCTCTTGTATCTTATGAGTCATTTTTCCCTTCCTACTTTCAATATTTTCTCTTTGTCCTTGTCTTTTCACATTTTGATTATGATATGTCTGAACATGGATTATTTTGTTTATCCTACTTCGAGTTTGTTAAGTTCTTAGAAGTGTAGAGTAAATTTTTTCAACAAAAACGTTCACAGCCATTATTTCTTTGAATATTTTTTCTGTTGCTTTTTTCACTCTTCTCCTTCTGGGATTCCCATTACACTTATGTTGGTACCCTTAATGGCATCACACATTTCCCTGAGTTTCTGTTTATTTTTCTTCATTCTTTTTTCTCTGTTCTTCAGATTGTGTAATCTTTATTGCTGTATATTCAAGTTAAATAATTCTTTCTTCTGCCAATTCATATTGTCTATGGCTCCCCTCTAGTAGTTATTTTTTTAAATTTTTCTTATGGTACTTTTTAACTCCAGATTATCCATTTGGTTCTTTTGTATGATTTCTATCTCTATGTTGATATTCTCTATTTAATAAATTATTATCATAATGCTTCCCTTTGATTTTTTTTTATTAATGTTATGATAGATTACAACCTTGCGAGATTTCAGTTGTACATTATTGTTAGTCATGTTGTGGGCACACCTCTTCCCCCTTTGTGCCCTCCCCCCATCCCCCCCTTTTCCCTGGTAACCACTGATCAGATCTCCTTGTCAATATGTTAACTTCCACCTATGAGTGGAGTCATATAGAGTTCGTCTTTCTCTGACTGGCTTATTTCGCTTAACATAATACCCTCGAGGTCCATCCACGTTGCTGCGAATGGGCCAATTTTCTCCTTTTATATGGCTGAGTAGTATTCCATTGTGTATATATACCATATCTTCTTTATCCAATCATCAGTTTCTGGGCATGTAGGTTGGTTCCACGTCTTGGCTATTGTAAATAATGCTGCGATGAACATAGGGGTGCAAGGGACTCTTGGGATTTCTGATTTCAGGTTCTTAGGATAGATACCTAGTAATGGGATGGCTGGGTCATAGGGTATTTCTATTTTTAACTTTTTGAGAAATCTCCATACTGTTTTCCATAGTGGCTGTACCAGTTTGCATTCCCACCAACAGTGTATGAGGGTTCCTTTCTCTCCACAACCTCTCCAACATTTGTCGCTCTTGGTTTTGGATGTTTTTGCCAATCTAACGGGTGTAAGGTGATATCTTAGTGTAGTTTTGATTTGCATTTCCCTGATGATTAGTGATGATGAACATCTTTTCATGTGTCTATTGGCCATATTTATATCTTCTTTTGAGAAATGTCTGTTCATGTCCTCTGCCCATTTTCCGTTGATTTTTTAAGCATGATTTCCATTAGTTCTTTGAACATATTTATAATAGCTGTTTTGAAGTCTTTGTTTGCTAATTCTAACATCTTGCCCATTCAAAGGCAGTTTTGTTGCTTGATTTTTTTATCCTGTGTTTCAGTCATACTTTTCTGTTTCTGGAATGTCTCATAATGTTTTTTAAACAATAAATATTAGGTAATATTTTGTAGCAGCTCTGGATGTTAATTTTCATCCCTCCACCATAGGTTTTGTTGTTGTTTGCTTGGTCATTTGTTTATTTATTTAGTGACTTGACTGTACTAATTCTGCCAAGTCTATTCCCCCACAGCGTGTGATCTCAGATAGCCCTACTCAGATTTTTTTTCCATTGTTTTCCTATTTTACCCTGGATATTTAGGAGCTACTCCTATGTTGGCATAAATCACTTATTGGTTAAAGATTTCTTTTAACCCCTTAAAAAAAGTAAAATTTTTACAGTTTACTATTGGATGTGTGTGTGGTGTTGAGACTGCTGCCATAGTTCAGAGGTTAACACTTTTTTGTACCTCATTAAGCCAGGGACCAGTAGCTTGCTTTCCTTCACCAATCATTCCCGACAGGGTAAACCTTGCATACACACAGTCTTCCAGACTCCCAGGGATAAGTGTGATTTTATTTTTACGCCTGCATCCCTATGAGTCATCCCTAGGGCAGAGTAGCTTATTGTTCTTTCAGTGTTTGGTCAGAGGTTGTGTTTAAGCCCCTTGAACCATTGAGGTTTTACTCCTGTGTCGAGGGTCTGTGTGTTGCTTGAAGATGCTTTCAAGTCTGCTCCATATCTTGCAATGATTTTCCCTGAGTAGGTGCAGCCTGACATATAGGCACAGACTTTCTGCCCCACCCAGTGTTGATTCGGAATCATGGAGGGAACTTCTTAGTTATCTCTTTCCTTAGTTCTCTCTATAAACTTCCCACTGATCTACTGTTTTGCTGGGTTTGTGGAGCTACCAGTCTTCTCTTAATTGTTCTCTACTCGGCCCTCATTGTTTTGGACAATGCCCTTAGGCAAGGAGTTCTCCAAGCTTTGTTCTAAATAAAGTTAGTCTCATGAGGAAGAACTGTGAAGCACTGTTAAGAGTTTTAGCCAGCTGCAAAGTTAGAGACAGCCCAGTCCACACAAGACCACTCCTCACTCCTGCTTCCAATTGTGAGTTCCGTGGTTCACCAAACCATCCTCTGTTTCTAGAATTCACTCGAAAGACTCACAGAGCTCACTGAAAGCTATTATATTTACAGTTACAGTTTAGTACAGAAGAAAGATGTACGTCAAAATCAGCCAAGGGATGAGACACATATGGCAGAGTCTAGGAAAAGTACCAATGCTCAGTCTCCATTATCCTTTCCCCATGTTGTTACAGACATATTATTTTCCTGGCATCAATGTATGACAACATACACCAAAGTCTGAATGAAAACTACAGAAATAGAGACTTCATTGCTTCTATTGTTATTTTCTCACTAGTTCTTAACGAGTAATTTCAAGGTCAGCAAGTCTGAGACCTTCATTTTGCAGATAGGAAAATTGAGTCTCCAACAGGTATAACAATTTGTGTGTGGTCACCCAAAGCATTGTGGCAAGTTGGGACTAAGGTCCAATTTCCCTGGGTCCCTGTGAGCACTAGAGTATATGAGGCTAATCTGGAGTATTTTACGTATTTTAGAGAAAATGTTTTGTGTGGTACAATAATCTTACCTTTTTAGGACCCTTGGGACTCTCCTTTAAGATAGTTCCTTCATCTATTACCACTCTCTCTATTCTCCTAATGTGTGTTTTCAGTTTTTATGTCCATATCTCTTATCTCCATGAATTTACCTAGTCAAAACCTATTTTTATGTATGAGAATCCTGAAGCAAATAGAGGATGGTGATTTTCTCAATTTTGTGCAGCTTGTTACACAATTCAGATTAGAAGCCACAACTCCTTGCTTTCAGTTCAAGCTTCTTTCCAATATGTTTCATTTTGCTAACTACCCTGTCTCTCAGAATCAAAAAAGCTTTCCTGCCATTCCCTTTTAAGCATCAGCCTGTGAAATCACAGCCCCCTGTTAATTAGTCCTCATCAGCTATCCAGCTTTATCCAACATCAGAGCCTTCTGTCACCTTTCATTTTCTTATGTATTAAATAGAGACATACAGTAATAACCTCATTTCCATTTGTCTTAGAAAGTCATGACTTCATTTTTCCCTTAGTTGATATTTTGGATGCATGCAATTCTGGAATTTTTCTGATCTATGGATTCTGGAAGCAAGAGAAAGGTTAAGTACTATCTCTGGTGCCAAGCTGCTGAGAAGAGCCCAGAAACTCTCTTGTTCATAAACAGGTGCAGAAGGGCGAAGATGCCAAAAACTCACAAGAAAGATATCTCTGAGAACAAACATGCCTGGACTAAGGATAAAGGCTGAAATAATATACTGATTCCTCCCCTCAAATAACCCACAAGTGTTCATGGGATGAAAAGTGGCTCAAATTGGGCAAAGATTATACAACCTTACAGAGGAAGAGGGGATGTTTTGTTTTGTTTTGTTTTGTTTTCCTTGTGACTGAAATGAATGTTGTTTAATGAACAAGTTGGAACTAGATTGAATATGTCCACCATCTTGCTTACATGAGATGGCAGACATGACATTAATATAATTTCTCAAGTCTGTGAGCTAGGGCACAAAGTTTCCCTCTTCACGTTACCATTTTGCCTCAAAGACCATAGGTACTAAATAGGCTTAATGTTTATATTATCCCAATGCCAACTTGGCCCTACCAACTGAGATAAGTTTCATGTGGATAGAGGCAGATATACCACAAAGCTGATCAAGATTAGCTTCAGGAACATTTACTTGCATGAGCTTCTTAAAGTATCCTTGAAGGGGCCTTGCACATGGGTTCAAACGATCATATGTTTCTGGAAACTTTTTCAAAATAAATGCTTTCAGTTACAATGGGTTAAGACAAGTGTCTGTTTCTACTTTGACTTCCTTCTGTCATAGTTTTCCTCATATTGGATGAATGTAAGTAATCATGGGCATTTTTGGATTCCATATAAGGAGAAATCTGGTTAGGAATTCATTGATTTTTAGATTAGTCGGATCTATTTATGTCATTGTCAAACAATTCTGTGATATCAGTGAAGGAACAGCTTATAGAAACACCACTATTGTCCCGGTGTCAATCACTCAAACTGGTGACATGACTACTGAGGACCAGAGGTTCATATCATGACAAATGTGTCTTACGGTGTCCAGAACTAGGAGTAAGTGGGTAGTAGAAGAGAAGCCAGAATTTGATCTGTGGAAAATTCTTTCAATCATCAGACAAGTAAAATTATAAGTAGAAGATGCCTTGTCAAAACAGATTTGCTACTGGAAGAAATATATTCAATAATGCAGTATATATAATTACAAATACACCATGAATTTTTTTTATCTTTTTATGGGGATAACAGGATATAAAATTTATCAGAATTCCTGGTTTTATAAGGCATGAATCTATAATATTACTACAAACTATAAGCATGTCTGCAACATCTCAAGGATGAAAGAAACTAAATAAAAGTGTTGCCAAATTTTACAACAATCCTAAATATTTATACAGCAATACCTCTAGTATATTGTTAAGCTGAAATGTTTCTGAATTATCATTCATAGAGATGCTGAATGTGGGACAACCTTGGTAGAATAACAAGACAATTGACTTTTTACACTCCTCATGGAAATTAAATTACCAAATTCTTGTAATATAAAGTGATGATGAGTATACAGTCAAAAATGCAGATAAAAATGTATTATATTGGGGCTGGCCCAGTGGCACAGTGGTTAAGTTCACATGTTCTGCTTTGGTGGTCTAGGGTTCACCAGTTCAGATCACGGGTGCAGACCTATGCACCCCATGGCAAGCCATGCTGTGGCAGGCATCCCACATATAATGCAGAGGAAGGTGGGCACAGTTGTTAGCTCAGGGCTGATCTTCCTCAGCAAAAATGAGAAAGATTGGCAGCAGATGTTAGCTCAGGGCTAATCTTCCTCAAAAAAAAAAAAAAGTATTATATTAATGAATTAAATTAGTGCTGAAAATAGTGTGCTATTTCCCTAGACTTTGTGATATTGTCAGTAGGCCAGCTTGTTAAAATGTGACATCTGTTGTGGTTTTTGTCCTTTTAATTAAATATTTATCTTTGTATATAATTGTGTACTCATAATTTTTATATTTACTCTTAAAGTATCTCTCCAATTTTCATAACCTTTAGGTTCCTTACACCCTCAATCTGCCTCTATGTATGAACATCGTAGGGGAGGAAGACTTTTCCTCTACCTAATGTGGGTTCATCTGGCTGGAGAATGAATTAAATTCGCATAGACAGAAGAGCAGGAGAAAATTAAGCAAAGATTTATAAGATGTATACATGCGAGAGGTCAGGCAAGCTGAGCAACTCACCAAAATGACTGAAACCCTGACCTTAAATATCTAAAGACAAAGGAGGATGTTGGGGTTAGGGGGAGTCAGTTACAGGAGGTTACCAGAAACAGGAATAAGATTATTATGCAGATTTAAGTCCTTGCCTTTGGCATTGATTAAGAGTTTCTAGAGAGAAGGTCATCCTCTTTCTTCCTGGTACAGAGAGGGAGGCACCTTGACAAATAGAGATTTCCTTTACAATGTAAATGTCTCCTAACAAAGGGCAAGCAAGTTCCACCCCCAGAGCCTCCTTCCCTGTCCCAGTTTACCAAAAGCAATCAGCCTCAAATAATCATCATGCCAAAGAGACATATCTTGGGGTGGCTATTTCCAGGCTCCCACAACATCATATATCATTCTTACCCTTCAACATTGCTCATGGCCAGGCTTATTAAAACACAGAACACTGGGATCAATCCCCAAACAATCTAATTCAATAGGTGTTGCAGAAGATGAGAATTTTTTTGTGTGTAAATTCCAAGAAGATGCTGCTTCTAGGACCACACCTTGAGTAGCAGTAGTCTACACTCTAGAGGAAAATAGATTAAAGAGTAGTCCAGGATCTAGACAGGGGGCGACGAGTTTAAACTGCTGTTTTGTTGATGGTGAGCATACTTGCTGTCTCATTAATGGTAAAATAGTGAGGTAATACAAAATAATATAAAACAAAAATAAGAGTTACGTTAATTGACACGGAAATTCCTCTAAGCAATAGAATTCTGGGGCTAATATTTAGGAAGAAATCAGAAACAGAAAGAAAGTTAAATTGAAATAAATAAAACTGTCATGACAATTTGGAGATAAGGGGCAGGAGAACAAGTAGAAAAGGAGAGGAACTCAGACAGGAGGGAGAGATCGAGGAGGACGAGCCTATGGAGAAGGGCGACTCATGAGATATTTCTGACGGGGGAGGGATACGAAATTTTTAAGGGCAAGCATGCCTAATACTCTATTTTAAGTTTGCTTGTGTTGCTGTATTATAAATGTTCTCTATTGTCTTAAGCAATTAGAAGTCTACTTAATATGTGCAGCCGGGCTTGTGACATAAGGAATACAAAGAAGGAGAGGCAAAGGAACAAAAATTCAAATAAAGTCATTAGTCCTGCTCAACAATCATCCCTTTGTTTATGGTTATGTATAAGGAAAGTCTCAAATCTACAACTTTTAAGTGGATCCAAGAGCAGACTGCAGTGTATTGTTGCCGTACACACACTGCAACTGGATGCTGAAGAGCCAAGCGTTAGGCAGCACAGAGTGTGCAATTCATGAAAACAGCTTTGGAGCACATGATTCAGGAGCAGATGGGAGACAAATCTCATATTTTCAAACTATACTAGAGAAAAGTGATTGTTTGGGTTTGTAGAGCCACCATAATAAAGTGCCACAGACTGGGTGACTTAGACAATAGAAACAAATTTTCTCACAATTCTGCAGGCTAGAAGTCCAAGACCAAGGTATCAGCAAGTTGGTTCTTTCTGAGGCCTCTTTCTTTGGCTTGTCAATTGCCATATTCACCCTATGTCTCTACGTGGTCTTACTTCTGTGTATATCTGTGTGTATCTAAATCTTCTCTTCTTATAAGAACACCGGTCGTATTGAATTAGGGCCCACTCTAATGACCTCGTTTTAACTTAATTTCCCCTTTAAAGAATACAATCACATTCTGTATTCATTATAATCACATTCTGAAGTACTGGCACTTAAGATTTCAATTTATGAGTTTTAGGAGGATATAGTTCAGCCTATCACAGTGACCTTGGAAGAGAGGAGACTAATTCTTGGATAACAAAAGTGACAAAAAAGAATAATAATAATAATAATAATAATAGTCATTCAACAGATATTTATTGAGCAGACTATAGTTCTAACAACTGAGCAGTTAACAAAATAGATAAGAGTTCTGATAAGCTAGTGTAGGGAGACAAATAATAAACATATAAATAAACAGCATGGTAGATGTTGATAAATTCTATGGAGAAAAGTCTAATAGGGAAGGGAATAGTGAGGTATGGAAGGGAAGCTAGTCTGCCATATTAAATATGATATCCAGGGAAGTTCTCACTGAAAAGGAGCATTTTAGGCAAAGACCTGCTTAAGGGTTGAGTATCAAAGGATGACAATAAGAACATTGTACATGCTTACTATATGTGATATTCTATCAGTTTTCAGTGCCTATTGTATCTTAGATATAGTTCTAAGACCTTACATTCATTACATCATTCTTAGTTATCTCAACAGCCTATAAGATAGCGACTTTCACTATCACTTTTTGATAGAAGGTGAAATTGAAGCTCAGAGGGGTTGAGTAATTTTTTCAAGATCTCACAACATGAACAAGGTAGTTTTTAATCCCAACTCTTTCTCTATCCAAAAATCAATTGTCTTCTCATTGTTTTACAATGGATGTTTAATATATCTGGGTCTCCAGGCTTTTTTGGTACCAGCTGGTAGAATCACTTTGCTACTGCGTGTGAGGTCTCACTGAGCTCCAGTGCTTCTTGATAACGTAACTTCAGGTAAATTATTTTATTCAGGCTTAGTTTCTTCTGTGAAGTGGGGTTAGCAGCACTCTCCTCAAAGGATTATGGTGAGCACTAAGAGGAGTTAATCTTTGATAACTATTGAGCACACCATCTGGCATATATCAAGTGCTCAGAACTGAGAGTTGCTATCATCATCGTCATCTACCATTGTCATAAAAAGTCTGGGTAACCTCTTATCCTTGCAAAATAATCCCATCCGTGAGATGAAAGTGTTAGACCAAGTGATCTACAAAATCCTTCCTACCTCTAATATTTTATGTCTATTTAAAATGCTTATATGAAGACAAGAATGTTTTTGAAATGCTGGAAGTGTATACTTGATTCTAAACAGCACAAAGACATGTCAAAGGGCATTTGACATACTTCCCAGACTTGAGTGAAGGTACAAAAAAATTATCTAAGTGAGGTTTTATGTCAATGAACATTAAAGAACTTGATCATTTGTGCTCTTTTGCCTGCCCAACTTATAGTCAAAATTGAGAGTTTTACATTTCTAACAAGAATATTCATTCACAAATCAAGCTAGACATAACACAGAGCTCATTCAAAATAGGATCTTCTCTATAGCCTGTGACAATCACAGATCACTGAAAACATCTCTATAGAATGTTCTTATCCATGAAGGGGAAAAAAGAGAAGCTTGTAAACTTTCTCTTTGTAAGTTCTGGTTTGAATCTAATATACTTCAATTCAATGTTATTTTTTCTGAACAAATTAAAAATAGAATCTGAGTGTTAGGCAAAAACCAAAACATGAAAAACAAAAAACTACGACATTATTTAGCCTTAGGTTTTACCCTATATAGGAACACCCAAAACGTAGTCACATGGTTCTGTCTGAATACCATCGAGGGCTGGTGATTCATTATTTTAAAGCAGCTCATTTCTGATTTTCCAATTGTTATACTCTTCTTGAACTTCTAGTTAATATAAGAGAATGTGAGGAACTCTCTCTCCTTCTTCGCAAAGAGCAAGAAGGATTCAAAACAGTCTCATATAGTAAAACACCAGAGATAAGATCATTGTGAACCAAAGAAAATAGGAAAATAATTATTTATGAGGAAATAGAAATAATAGTGCACTCTTCAAAGGACTTAAAAACAGTCATATTCAAAAGCCTCAAAGAGGTAAAAATGAACAAACCACTCAAATAAAAAGTAATAGAAAAAATTGGAAGCTAAGAAAGGTGAACTCTAACCCTAGTAGATCAAGAATCCATTATAAATATTTAATATCATTGCCTTAAAAAGTCATCACACACTTGTGGGACACTCCTCTAATCTGAGAGAAGTAGTAAATCATAAGGCAGTCCAGAGAAATTCACCACAAAAATAGTGTAGAGAAATAAATAGGTAAAAAATAAGAAAGAGAGGTTAAGGGATGTAAGTGCAGGGATTGAGAAGTTCTAATGAAAGATTACAATAGGCACTGCAATACACTGCTCCAATCTGCCTTCAATACAGACTTTGCTGATCCAGTTCCCGAGAATACTGTTGGCAGACAGTCTACAAATATCAGTTCTTTAAGGAATTGCCTCACCAACAGAGAACTGCTTTCCCCAAAGTCAAAACCCTTTCTGTAGTGGTCCTGATCCAATAACTGATTCATGTGGGAGTCTAAAGGCAGGATCATCTTGTTCCATTCGAAGATAATTTATGATAGTGTCTTTGTCCATGCATATTTCTTTCAGCTCCCTTCTATAAGTACTGATCCTAAAGACATTGCTTAAAGAACATCTGGATGTTAAATTTTAACTCAGAGCTTGCTTCCTGAGAAACAAACTCAGCTGGAGTGATTTGGTTCCAGTCGTGATTCATGAAAACAGGTGCTAAGATTAGATTTTACAGCTGGATCACTCATCATATGGATGCCAACAAGGAACACGTTTTTAGCCTCTTGCACAAGTGGGCTGTCAAGTTGTTATAGTGAATAACATGACAAATGAGACAAAATAAAACCATAAAAATAATCTGGAAGAAGGCAGAAAAACAGGAAAAATGGAACAAAAAACAAATGAGACAAAACAAATAGCAAGGTGATAGGCTTAAATTTAATTATATCAATTATCACGTTAAACGTAAATGTCCTAAATAGCTCAACTAAAAGGCAGAGACTAGGAGATTGAATTTTTTAAAAAAGCAAAACCAAACTATACTGGTTCTATGTTATAATCCCATATATGATCTTGAGCTTTGTGCTATAATGCAGATAAGCTACTTGAATACTTTAGATATTTGGGGTTTGCTTTTATGACATGTTAGCTGCATCTGGGGCAGTTCATAGTCTAGGGCTTATATTTCCCACTACTGAGGTAAGACTCTCCTGAGTAGTCTACTCAATTTCTTCTTACGTAATTTTCCAGTCTGGTGAGAACAGGCAATGTTCTTGGTCTATTGCCAGTGCTCGGCACTGACCTCAACTAGTTCTTTCTGCAGTCTTGAACAGTTTCCTCACACATGTGCCCTGATCAATCCTTTGTATAATATTCTAATGGAAACCTCATCAGAAGGGGTCAGCTCTCTCCTCTCTAGCATTCTGTCCTGCAAACTTTAGCCACCTTTGTTTACCTGGAATCTCAGTTCTGCCTCAGTTCCTCCTCCCTGAGCCATGGCCTGGAGATTCTCTCTAGGCCAGGAATCTCAGGAAATCATAGGGCTTAAGTTATGTTTTCCATCTCTCAACAATCACTATCCTTTTTTCTTGCCTGATTTCCAATGTCTTGAAAACCATTATTTCGTATATTTTTGTCTTTATTTTTTTAGTTGTTTCAAGCTAGGGGGGAATCTGGTCTCTGTTATTCCATTGTAGTTGGAAATAAAAGGATGATATAATATGAAGGGAACAAAAGCAGAGTTCAAACATTCATAAACCACATAATCTCAATCACATGAAAAAGGCATACAAATATTTGCAGAATATACAGCAAAGAGTGAATAGGGCATTTGTTAAAAATTTCATGCTCTTTAAAACTTTATATCACTAAAAGTCTTCATTTTTAAATTCAGAAAATAAATGTTTTTTTAAAACATTTTTAATGTTAAGGGAAATTGGCTATATGTGATGTCAGTAAAAATAGAAAATTTCAAAACTCATGTAGCTATGGTTCCCAAACTGCATGTAGAAGTTCCCTGGGGCACCACAGTAAACTCTCAGCAGTGCTGCAGGATATTTTACATTTTTGAGAAAAATACAGTCATATTCAATATCCATTGGATGCTACACAAACTACTAGCTCAAGGTGGTTCACATTTTCAACAATAGTCTGTGCTGCATTCCTTTTGTTGATGTCATATCTTTGCAAAGCTGGGTTTTCAACAGTTGCTGTGATTAAAATTAGGTGCTTGTGCAACCAACGTGGAACAGAAAATGAGGGTAGTAGTGTCCAATCTGATTCCAAGGATTAAATAACCATGCAGTGCTCTACAAGTGCTCTTGTTTCATCTCGTTAGTGAATAATTATAGCTATTTGAGAATTAAATGAAAATTTTATTTTTATTTCTATTTATATGTATTATTTTTTCAAATGGCTGCAAGTTTTGAGGGCACAAATACTTAAATTGTTTAGACATAACTACTCACTAAATGGAAATCTTAGATATCTGTCCTAAGAGGTACCATGAAAAACATTACTGAGCTATTAAGCGTTCAGTGAACAAAGAGAGCTGGAGACCCTCTACCATATAGCATGATCATACACACACATACACACATACATAAGATCAAAGAAAACACTACATATGTTAAATATCAACAGTGATTTACTTGCACAATCAGAAACACCATCTGTTCTTGTTTGTTTGTTTGTTTAATCCTCTATCACATTACCACTAATGAGGATTAGGTACAGTAATATGGTCAAGACCAGGGACAAAGAAGAATGATATAACGTACATACTCTTAAGGGCAGAGTAGGCAATAGCCACAAAAAGGCGATGCTTCGTCAAGAAGACTGTGAGGAGATACTGTGTTGGCAGGTGCAGGAAGTGATGGTTAGATGAAGTTTTGCATAGACTTGAGGCAGAGATCCATATATTAGAAAATATTTGGTAGTTGGAAGAGCTCAAAACATAAGCAATGGATTCACGAACAGCACTCTAGGAGCAGGGAAGTGCAGGGAAACTTACTCATAAGCTCTTGAGGACCTGGGGTCCTGGGAAGTCATTCAAAGCAGGCTCTAGGGCATGAATGCAGGGAGGAACAATGGGGAATAAGACAAGGAAGCTATTACTGCAGCAAAAATACAAATTGTCTCACTTGGTTGAAGGTTAAGTCCTAATTGCTACCTTTATGTCAAGGGCAGGATCGAAGTTGAGCCTTTAAGCCTGAGCAATCCTCCTATACTCAGTACTCAGTACTCAGATAGAGTACTGAGCCAGATGGGGTACAAGATTCCACCTGTGAAGGTAAACTTGGCAGGTGATGAGGGAGGAGATCGCATGGGTGACTACATTTCATTTTAGTCTCTCTCCTGACATTTACGAGCTATGGAAACTTGAGCAAGCCAAACTCTTGAGGCTCGGTTTCCCCTTCTATAAAAAGAGAATAATAATTTTCACCTCATAAGGCTGTTATAAGATTCAAACGATATTTTTTTCACCCAGGACTTGACCCTTTGGAGTCCAGAATGTATCTTTGATTCACTGCATTCATAAGGTTATCACCATTTATTTCAATAACATTTGTGAAATATTTTTAAAATGTTTCTGTGTTCCAAACCTCCTTATTCCTTTTTTTAATCTTTATTTTTATTGTGGTAAGAACATTTAACATGAGATCTGCCCTCAAGAAATTTTTTTTTTTAAAGATTGGCACCTGGGCTAACAACTGTTGCCAATCTTTTTTTTTTTTTCTGCTTTTATCTCCCCAAACCCCTGCTGTACACAGTTGTATATCTTAGTTGCATTTCCTCCTAGTTGTGGGATGTGGGACACCACCTCAACGTGGCCTGAAGAGCAGTGCCATGTCCACGCCCAGGATCCGAACCCTGGGCCGCCGCTGCCGAACGCGCGAACTTAACCACTCGGCCACGGAGCCAGCCGCATGCCCTCAGGAAATTTTTAAGTGCAAAATACAGTATTGTTAACTATAGGCACAACGTTGTAGAGCAGATCCCTAGAACTGCTTCATCTTATTTAACTGAAACTGTATATCTGTTGAATGGCAACGCATTTTCCCCTCCCCTCAACTCCTGGCAACCACCGTTCTACTCTCTGTTTCTATGAGTTTGACTATTTTAGATACCTCACAGAAGTGGAATCATGTAGCATTTGTCCTTCTGTGACTGGCTTATTTCATGTAGCTTAGTGTCTTGCAGGTTCACCCATGTTGCCACATATGGCAGGATTTCTTTCTTTTTTTAAGACTGAATAATATTCTATTGTATGTATACACCACATTTTCTTTATCCATTCATCTGTTGATGGACATTTAGATTGTTTCCATTTTTTGGATATTGTGAATAATGCTACAATGAACACAGGAGTGCTAATATCTATTCGAGATCCTGATTTCAAGAGAAAGCAAGATGGCCATCTTTTGAGTATATACCCAGAAGCAGGATTGCTGGATGATAAAAAAATTAATTTTTTGAGGAACTTCCATATAATTTTCCTTAAAATTCCCACCAACAGTAAACAAATATTCCAGTTTTTTCACATCCTTGCCAACATTTGTTATCATTTGATTTTTTTGATAATAACCATCCTAACAGGTATTTAGTAATATCTTGTTGCAGTTTTGATTTGCATTTCCCTGATGATTAGTAATGTTGAGTACCTTTTGATATACCAGTTGGCCATTTGTATGTCTTCTTTTGAGAAATGTCTATTCTGGTCCTTTGTACATTTTTTAATCCAATTATTTGTTTTCTTGCTATTGAGTTCCTTTTATATTTTGAATAGTAACCTCTTATTACATATATGGTCTGCAAATATTTTCTCCAATTCCGTAGACTGCCTCTTTGCTTTGTTATGTCTTTCCTTTGTTGTATGGAACCTTTTTAGTTTGATGAAGCCCAGCTGTCTGTTTTTGCTTTTGTTGCGTGTGCTTTTGGTGTCAGATCCAAGAATTCATTGCCTAAACCCATGTCATAAAGCTTTTCCCCTGTATTTTCTTCTAGAAATTTTACATATTCACATCTTACACTTAAATCATTAATCCATTTTGAGGTGATAGAATCTTCTTCTTTCATTGAGATCTCTCCCATCCTTAAAGTCCTGTCTGCAACCTTCCCTGATTTGCACAGTCAGAACTAACTTCTCCTTCCACAGTGTTTCTGTGGTATTTTACTTGGACACACCTCCCTCTTTTCTGTTCTTTATCTTTTCTCCCTGTATCAAAAATATAAGTATAAGAATTAATGAAATATTGTCTCTGTCATCTAAAACAGACATTGCAAAATTTTTCTATTTGGATCCAGATGTTAAATATTTTAGGCATTGTGGGCCAAATATGGTCTCTGACATATATCCTTTCTTATTTTTTTTACTACCCTTTAAAAAAGGTAAAATACATGCTCAGCTTACATATTGTAAAAGACAGGGCTGAAGGTTGAATTTCAGGCATGGGCGATAGTTTGCCAGCTCTGTTATAAAAGGTCACAGTTTAGTGGGGAAAAAAAGAACAAACAGCAACAATAAGAAATCAAAATATATGGTGACAAACAACATACACAGGGTTTTAGGAGCACGAGGAAGAAGTAACTAGCACTGACATAGTACCTGTTAAGTGTCAGGCCCTGTGTTAAGCACCTTATACATATTAATGCATTTAAACCTTTCAGCAAACTTATAAAGTAGGTATTATGATTAACTCCATTTTATGGATGAAGAAACTGAGGCATAGACAGACTATATAACTTGCCCAAGTTCACACAGCTAGTAACAGGATGATCTTAGATTTGAACTCAGGGAATTTGCATTTAGTTCCTACCTATTAATCTTGAATCTGCTTTCTTTGTCTTGCAAAAACTATTTATAGCAATAGTAGTAGTGACTGATCCTTGTAAAGCACTCTCTTTATTTATTTTTTTCCTTTCTGCCAAGGAAATGTCAGAGAGGTACTTTCTGAGAATATTGAATTAGAGCACATCTTTGTTCAGTCAGTAATAGTTATTTGAAGGGATTTGATCTGAAGGAGAAAAAAGAAGGGATTGGAAGATATAATGCGTTAGGGGGTGAGAATTCTAAAAATCTTAAAAAGTAAAAGCTGCTCCCCCCTTTACCTTACATATTGAAAAAAAATCCTAGACTCTTACTAATGTCCATAAACAGGGTGCCAATTTGTTTGGGGTCAGGGCAATGTGCAGCAGTCTTCTAATATTCAGGGTGTATGTGCATAAGTTCTTATTTCAACATCTTGGTGATTCTTCTGGTAAAAGCAGTGTTGAGATGGAAAATTCTCAACCAAAGAGTTTCAAAAATTAAATTTTCTATCCAGTTTCCATTTTTTCCCCATTCTATCCCATATTCCTCTCATACCTTCCTCTATTGCATTTCTATTTGTGTTTGTACAAAATATGAACCTAAAATAGAGATACTTGCAATTATAACAACAAACCCAAACATTTAGAATTTATAGAGTACTTAAATACATGTTTTTGATTAATATTCCCTCTTTATGTAGAGATAACTCAAAGATTATAGAGATTAAATAAATTGTGTGCAAGATCACGCAGTTGATAACTGTCAGAGCCAAAAATGAAATCCCAGCTCTGGACAGTGAGCCCACTGAATTCTCTACATTTAGTATTAATATGTGTGTGGTGCTATGGAGTAAACATTGATCTTTCATTGTTGGAATGTCAACCAGAGTTGGCAGCAAGCCCACCGCTGTCACTGAAAGACACATAACCTTTAAGTTACTTTGTCTCCCTAAACCTCAGTTTTCTCCTCTGAAATGTGAGGGTTATTATAAAGACGTTATTCCATTATATAATACATACACATGAATTCCATTACATAATGCATCTACATGGAATTTACTTAAGAGGAAAAGTTTACTTTCTTTTCTTCTTTTAAGAAATATGATTAATCACATTTATAGATGAAAAAAATGAGTTGTGAGAGAAGCTGATCTCTCTATACTAAAATTCTTGCTCTGTCCTCTAGATGGCAATGCCTCTATCCACAGAAACCTAGAACAAAGGACTGGCCTGTTTCTTGTTTTGCTTTTTTTTAAGAAAGATTAGCCCTGAGCTAACATCTACCACCCATCTTCCTTGTTTTTGCTGAGGAAGGCTGGCCCTGAGCTAACATCCATGCCCACCTTCCTCTACTTATCTGTGAGATGCCTACTGCAGCATGGCTTGACAAGTTGTGTGTATGTCCGCACCCAGGATCTGAACCGAAAACCCCGGGCCGCCAAAGAGGAACACGCAATTTAACCGCTGCGCCACCAGGCCGGCCCCAGGACTAGCTCTATGGGCCTGAATGTCTGGGGCTCATTTCCTGTGGCAAATTATTAGAATCGATTTTGTCTCATAGTTTGGGGCCTTTAGGCACACCTATCTTTATCTGTCTTTTTCCTGCTTTCATAATATCTTTAAGTGAAAGGAAATATTTGAAGAATATGTTGAGAAAGTCACTTTGTAAATTTATCAAGATTTTACTGTCCATTTCTGGCACTTTGTGGAATGGTTGTTAATTAGCTAACATTAAAACATCCCTTTAAATTTGAGATTACACCTGACCCTCAAAGCTAGTGTGCTACTTCCTACTCTGGTGGAATGCTTGGGAGGCAGTCGGTGCCTGCATGCGACCAGCCATGACTTTTTCCCTGATAATATGAGTGGTCAAGTCTTTGCTTTAACATGTCCCCACCCCTCACCATTGTTTGTTGCTATAATGAATGCTAAATATCTCTTTTCTAAAAGACTCATTATTTCCCCAAAATGCCTGCAGTCAATCACGTTTACCAAGAAGCAGTCAACTCAAGCTCCAATAAAATTTATCAGCTACCTCTATCGTTCAAGTCCTAGATATTTCCACATTTATTTTTTTAATTTAACCCTAAAGTCAATCCTTTGATAAGGTTAAGATCAGAAAAGACAAGTGATTTTTCAATGGTCATGAAGCCAGTGAACGAAGGAAATTTCAGCAAAATACATTCTATATAACACAAATAGATACACTGAGCTGCAAGTTGGGCAAATCCCCAAAACAAATACAGGGAAAATTCTCTGATAAACAGTGCACTATTTGTGAGATGAACATATTTTTTGACCAGATTTTTCATATAATCAACAAATATGCCTCAAACATGTCTACAATATGTTAAAGACAGTAACAGTCTGATGGTATAAAGATGAATCAGATTTGCACACGAGCTCCAGTCAGGAAGCCACAATATGGGTGCCACTGGCACATCCACTCAGCAACTCCCACTCAGAGGACACGGCTCCTCGATTTTGTAAAGTTTTGGGAACAAAACAAACCAAATACAGCTTGAGAGACTAGAATATCAGGTGACTAGAATGTGGCCTTGCAGATAATATTTATTTCCTTCAAAGTCATCTCCTTGGTTGTTATGTATTGTTCCAAAGATGCTGTCATTAACAGAGCTATTGCCTAGAATTGATTTCACGTTAATTTTAATTTTTATTCTCATTATTTAATAAACATGTAATTAATTTATGAAATTTGGGAAATGGATAAATTTATAAAAAATTTACTTAAACTTTCAAGAATCCTGTTATCAAGATAATCACAGATAACAGTTTGTTGTGCTTCCTTCCAATTTCACACACATCATCAAACTTTAAATGGCTGCATTGTAGTCCATTGCATAGATATATCATAATTTATTTAACTATTCTTTTAAAGGAAAAGTTAAAGTTGTTTCTAATTTTTCACTATTATAGTTTATATTGCTGTTATGAGCATCTTAGTCTGCATTTTGACTTTTTTGTTTCAGCTCAATTTCCTATAAGTGCTTATTAAATAGTGAAGAAAATTTTTAATCATTTAAGAGTGGTCAAAGGGAGAGTTTTTTCTTTTAAAATAAAAATTTATTCCAATTTCTTTGGGACAAAATTCTGATGTGAAAATTTAAAAGGTAAAGAGGGACATAGTGGCTTCATTCCAAAATCAAGTGTAATTTTTCAGAACAGGGATATTTTATCTTGTGAAATGCAAATAAACAATCCCCACTGCTTTTTGAATAAAGCCCTAATCCCTTAATCTGTCAGGGAAGCCCCTTCCATGTTCCATAACAAACGAGGACCAAATCTTATCTGGAGCCAGTTCTCCTATCACTTTCTAATTACTTCCTGTCTTTCTGTACAGTTTGTCATTTCTTACCCACATTATGTCTACCAGTCTCTTTATATTGCACTCTGCTCATATCTGCCTTTCTTTTTCTCACCCTTGGATTCATAACCTTCTTTTAATACCCTTCAAATTTCACTTTGTTGCAACTGACATTTTTGATAAAATGACCCCTCTTCTAAGAGAGAAGCAGAAAATAAAACATTACTACAGACAACAATTTAAACACTCATTATAATTTAATTGCTTGCTTACCTGTCTTATCGGTATGTGCACACTTATCTTATCTTCGCTGATAGAGTTCTCTCTGAGGTTGTGATGTATGCTTTTATATTTTGTCTTGACGAAAGCCAATGGAATTGTACACATGTGAGATGTTCTCATAAATGTAGCCTAAAAGACAGTTTTGAGAGCTCTTCTTCAGTAAGTTTTGTAATAAATTTTCCCTCCTTTTTTCCTGCTGTTTTTTGCATCTCTCCTCCCTCCTCCATTAACCTGGTTTACCACTACTAGTTTTTAAGTCCTAGTATAGCCACTTCCTGACTTGTCCTATAACCACCTGGAAGCCTGGTCTGACCACTGCACTGAGAAACTTAGAAGGGGAAAAGGGAAAATTGACTAAGTCCTAATTGATGTGGGGTCGGTGAGCGGAGAAGTCGAAAGAAAGATTTCTTGTACTCTCAAGATCTGGCAGTAGTGCTCTTTTATTTAGAGAACAGTGTGGAATAGCATGCAGACAGGATCCATGGGCAGTCCGGCTGCTGCATGGGGACAGGACCCAGGGGCAGAAGGAGCCGCTGCTGCTGCCCCCACTACTACTGCAAACATGGGCAGAGAGTAAGGCTAAATTTAAGGCATAGGTATGTGAGCCATCTCTTTACAAGACAAAGGAAAGAACATGTAAAAAAGTTAAAATGGTATCAGTGCATGTGGGGGTCTGGCCATTAGGTGGTCCCACAACTTTTAGGTAAGATTCAAATCGGATTAAGTAAAGGCCAGAAGCCACCACCCTAAATCAGTTACATGAGGTTGCCAGACAGTAACCAGCTTAAGTCCTTGTCTTCCCCATTAAGAGTTTCCAGAGATAAGGCCATTCTGCCTTCCTCCTGGTGCAGAGGGGGTGGCATGGAGATTTCCTTACAAATGCAAATGTCTCCCAACAAAGGGCAAGCAAACTCTGTGCCTCGGAGCCTACTTCTCATCTGCAGTTTTAAAAGTAACCAGCCTAAAAATCCTCATCACTAATGATACTGGTGTTTTCTACCTGAAAATGCTTTTGTGATGAGATCAGATAAGACAGCCCAAGTGAAAGTGTGATGCCACACATCTGTCAAAGGCATCCTTCTTCATGAGTTTCTATGGACTGAATGTGTGTCTCTACCCAAAATTCATGTGTTGAAACCCTAATTTTTAATGTGATGATATTTAGAGATGGGGCCTTTGGGAAGTAATTAGGTCATGAGAGTGGAGCCCTTGTAATGGGACTGGTGCCCTTATAAAAAGATATGGGAGAGATTTTGATTCCTTTTTCCCTAGGACATGTCAGGATAGAATGAGAAGGTGGCCATCTTTAAACCAGTAAGAGATTCCTCACCTGGCACCAGATCTGCCAGCACCTTGACCTTGGACTTCCTAGCCTCCAGAACTATAGGAAAAAATTTCTTCTTTTAAAGCCAGTCCATGTATGGTATTTTCGTTACAGCAGCCAGAAGTGACTAAGACATGAACCAAACCGAAACTCCACATCATTTAAATAGGAACCTTGTAACTCACACAAAACTACTTAAAATTCTGTGAAATTGAATAAAACACACTCCTAACATCCAATTGGATCAAATTCTATCAAACTAGTCAAGACAGCTGCTGCATAATGCCTGAAGCAAAATGTCCACTCTTCGGGCAAAATTTAACATCACTTGGGCAAGATGTTATCAGTCTATGGCAGCTAGTGCATGTGTTTGCAGAGAGAGATGAATATTAGTATATTGCAGATAGAACATCTGGAAAGAAGATATAGCAGAGGATGGAAAAGGCACTGGACTAGCTATTAAGAGCTTCCCAGACTTGGCTTTAAATCTTAATTCTGTCACTTGTCAGCTCTTTGACCTTGGGCAGGATACTCAACTTCCTTGTTCTTATTCTAAAATGTGAATAATTATACAAAATTCGCAATTAATTATATAAAAGAATCCATATAAATACCCATTATGGGCTAAATTGTGTTCTCTCAAAATTCATACATTGAATTCCTAACCCCCAGTTTGTCTGTATTTGTAGGGTCTTTAAAGAGGTTATGAGGTTAAAATGAGGTCGTTAGGGTGGGTCTTAATCCAATCTGACTAGTGTTCTTGTAAAAGAAGATTAACATACAAACACCTTCAGAGGGAAGACCAGATGAAGACACAGGGAGAAGATGACCATTGACAAGACAAAGAGAGAAGCCTCAGAAGAAACCAGCCCTGCCCCGACACCTTGATCTCAGACTTCTAGCCTCCAGAACTGTGAGAAAATACATTTCTGTTGTTTGAAGCCACCCAGCTTGTGGCATTTTGTTACAGCAGCCCTAGAAGACTAATATGATATCTTAAGCATGGTACCTAGCACAAAGTAGACTTCTAATTAGTCAGTTATTTTCATTTATATATTAATGTTTATAATATATCATGAATAAAAATACATTTAAAATATTCATTACATGATAAATAGCTAGATATGACTTTTTGCTTCAAATGCTTTAGATGAAATTCTTCTCAAATTAACCGCTTAAAGAAGTAACACATATATTTGTATTGAATATTTGGTTCAAAATATTTCCAGGGTGAGGGAACATATTTTGCTGAACCTACTTTTTTTTTTTTAAAAAAGAAAAACTTGGGAAGGTCTCCAAAACCAAGAGCCCCAACCAGGTATGAAGGTGAAAGCAGTGCCAAACTCTTCCTGTCAGAAGAAGCTGGTGCTACTCTGTCAACAAAAATGATGGATAGAGCAGCCAGGTCAGTGCATGTGAAGAAGCTATAATGGATATGGTCTAAAGGCTTGTCAAAAGAAAAATATCACCTCAGAAAAAACAATTCGGAAGAAACAGCCCTTGCTAGGCACAGCTGCTACCACACCCTTGGCTAAACCAACGTTCTTCATGCTTAGTTCTCCATCTAATCTTAGAACTCAGTCAACACTACAGCTCCATTTCTCACTTTGGTCCACAGGCAGTTTGAGCCTGACCAATGTCCTTGTCGTGTAGTTTAAAATGTTTGCTTTGAAGGTCCCCATGGTGTACAGGGAACTATGAAATGCACCCCCAAATCTCAGGGAGAAGCCATCATATTAAATAAAACAGTAGGAGGTAGAACTGAGATTCACATCTAGGTCTTTTAATTTCAAATTCTACTCTCTTTTGAGGCAAGCTACTACAAGAGTGTGTGGATGGTGGGACATATAAAGTATGTATCTGGAATGTACAAGCTTGAGGGTAATAAAAATAAACTTAGCATGAAAAATATCCTTCTCAGAGAGCTAACAGAAGAATGAAAGTCTTGTATTTGTTCCCTTTCCTTTCAATAATGAGAATTTAATAATTACCCTTCCCATTCCACAAGATTATTGTCAGGTTAAAATGAAAAAATGCATGTGAAAGTGCGCCAGTTCATTTTAGGAAATATTGGAGTTAAGTGGATAATTACTGGACTTTGGAGTCTAATGATCCCAGCTGAGTATCTGAGCCCTATAACCTTCTAAACCTGTAATTATGGGCAAGTTTCTTAGGGTCAGCAAACCTCAGTTTCCTTATCTGTAAAATAAGAGCCATAACAGCTATTTAGTGGAGTTTTGTGAGGATTAAATGAAAGAATTAATGTAAAATATCTGGTATACAGATGAGGCTCAGTCATTCTTATGTCCTATCTCCTCTGCATAATTGTTTGGACTGCATTTCTGGTCTTCATCTTTACAAGAAAGTATATGTCTCCACAGCCATTTTTTTTTTACTTTTATCCTTCTCTCTCTGCTCCAGAGAGGACTCAGAAATATCATAGTGATCACTAACATTTTTTGGAGTCAATATTGGAAAATATTAACAGCCACTTTATGGATTCAGAATTGACCCCAAAGGTGTTCCAGTATTTTGTTGTGTTATTTGGCTTCATATTTTTCCCACTGCATTTCACTGCCTACCGTGTTGGCAAGTGATATGGAATAAGGAAAAAATAAATCTGGGGCCAAGGCATATACTGGAATCAGTCACTCATTTTAGGTAGCCCAAGGCCGTGTCTATAATGTGCCAAAATAACCAATCTATTCAGAAAGAAAATCTCTCAAGCTGCTTATTTGCCATTACATGTCTAACAATTAACCTGATTCAATGAAGACATGGCCTTTATTTATTTGTCATCTTCCCTTTATCTGTTCTTGAATTTTATATGGTGATGACAAGCTCTGTTGAGCCATAAAAGGGGAAATTTGACTGGGAATTTGATGTCCATTATCTATGTTTTTAACTGGGTGGCTTAGGAGAACCGATAATTTTACTAGTGCGCGTATATTAAGGATTTAATATGGAGCCACAGTCTAACCATTTCCAACGTAAATTTAGCTATGTTACAGTAAATCAGGGAAATGAAGCATGCTTCATAAATTTCATCACTATTAAAATAAAGGTCACGTTCAAAAGAGGGGAACATGAGCTGGAAATTAATACCTGGTTTTAAATGTTTAGGGATTAAAAATTTAAATTGCACAGCTCAATTCTGTTAATATTGAAATGCATAATTTGAAACACTGGCAGGTCCAATAAAGAGGATTCAAATGAAGGAGTAAAAGTTTTAAAGTTTCCTCCAACAGATTGTGAATGTAAATCATTTGGGAAGTTCTTTAATAATGCAGATTCCTGGTCCCCTTCCTGAAAATTTTGACTTGGTAGTCTGGGGTGGGGCATTGCTAAAATCTCCCAGTGGTTTCTGAGGATCACAGGTGTAAATTAAACTGCTGTATACTCATCTGACTTGCTCAGTGTCCTCCTCCATGCCTCCCCCACCATCTTTGGACCTTAGATGCTCCTTGACTCAGAATCTTGTAACAAACCCTTCCCTTTGTTGTAGGGATTAAAAGGGTCTTATGCTTATAGCGCCTATTACTGAATATCAAATCGCCTGTGTGCTTAGTGTCCAATACAAATAAATTCAGACCTGCCCACGGAGAGATTTTATTCAAAAAGATTATTGCAGGAGGGTGGGAAAGAAACACACAGAGTAGGAGGGATTTCTTTTACAATTACTGTTTTCCGGGATTATAGGACTTGGATAAAGTTCAACATTTTCATTACCCAGTCTTTGACCTTATGATCCATTCAACAATTATTAAGCACCTACTATGTTCCTGAAACTGCCTTTCATTCTGGAGATGCAAATGTCCCTGCAATCAAGAATATTGTAGTCTAATAGGAGAGACAGATAGTAAACAAAATTGCAAAAAATGCAATTAATTTTATAAATCAATCGCATGTAGGCAGATCTGGAGAACAAGAATGAAGGGAAACTTCCTTTTTCTTCCTTTCCTTTATCTGGGAAACACGAAGAGGAAATGTCTATTCCTTAAGTCCCCTGGTATCTCATCCTCCAGTCATCACTCTTCCCTGGGGGTTGTGACTGGTTGCAGAGCTTGAGAAGGGACACTGGGGAAATTTTCTCACTAAAAGACATCATGTTATCTCTTCTACTCGTGGCCTTGTGGTAATTACCTTGGTAAGGCCAAGTTCCTTTCAGGGAGATCTATGGTTTCCCAACCCTACCCCCAAGCAGGTTGATCAGTCTTCCTAATCCTGGCGATGGCGTTAGGATATCAGGCTCATTGTTGGAAAGTTCTCCATCAATTTTATCAGTGAAATAGCTGATATATTTTTTTAAGTCACTGTTTCCATTATATCACTGGTATGTCAGTAAATGTTTAACAATTACTCCCTGGCAGAAAAAAAGCTGATCTGCAGTGTTTGAAGATTTCCTTGGTATGAATTCTGCTACCATAGTTGTTGTCAAGCTACCAAGAAAAAGTCACTGACCATAGCACTGGACTGAGATGTATACAATCAGCTCTGGCTAGCCAGCTCCAATGCGTCATTGTCTGCGACTTTGAACTCTAGAGAGAAGAGTCGGGAATCTATACTTTGAACTCAAGAGGGGAAAATGGATGTTACTTATCAGATCTTCTAAATTTCCAATAGGAGTATTAGGCTAAGTTTCAAAAGTCAGAAAGAGCATCACATTTGATGTACCTTCAACTATGTAGGAGACTGCTTGGGAGACAAGAAGGCAGGGTCTTCCAGAAATGGGGAATGGCATGTGCAAAGACACACAGGCATGAAAGACTCAGGTGGAGGTAATTCAGTGGGCCTAGAATTCAGCATGCATATAGGACAATAGTAAGAGAAGAAATCGCAAAGTACCTTCAATTTTGCTTATGAAAAGTTTGCATGGCATGTAAAACAAGGAGAAGATATTTTCCTTTTATTAATTTTACCAATATCTAATACCAGAGTTATTCATAGGATGGGTCCTCTTTCTGTGAGGAAAAATAACAGCCTGGAAAACACTGAGCATGGGACATGCTGATTTGAAGGCATCAGAGAAGAGAGCAGCATCGATCCCAGAAGGTGCAGCAGCTCTCTCCCAACAACGTGAACTCAGTGTGTGTGGCTCTGCTGGAGGTAGGAGTGATGAGAACAGCAGGGCAAGAACGAGGGATGAGATTTTGCTGAGGAAAAGACAAAGAAAGGAACTTAGGAGTGGGATGGTCAAAAAGAGCCCCTCTAACGGTGGTGCTAATACTAACAATGATTACTAGAATTCTATTAGGAGCAGACACACCCTGAACACTTACCATGGGCTAGGCACTATTCCCAACCAACGTGCACCTCTTTATGTACATTAATGCTTTTACACCTCACTGTTACCCTAAATGTTAGAGATTTCTGCTTATGCAAGTTTTCCAGCGGACAAATATACTCACGTTAAAGAACTTCCTCAAAGTTACCCAACTGGTATGTGTGAGAACCTGGATTTAAAACGAGGCAGAGCACACACTTAGCTAATCCACTATACTGCCTCTTAAAAGGACATTTGGGAAGTGACATGTCATACAGCTTTGATATATTTTTTATATTGCTTGATGTGGAGGTGTGTGTGTGTGAACCCCAGTTTCTCCACATAGCCCACTCCAATCCTGAATTCTTTATGGTAGCAGATATCTTGTTTGTTTGTTTCTGTGGAAACTAATACAGGGGCTGAGTTGACTCTGTGCAGTCCAGAGACTGCATTAAGAGACAGCCTAGAGGAGGAAGAGGATGACTTGGAAAAAATAGCTTTCTTCACCTTGGAAATTCATAAGAAAAATCAGGGCATTTGCATCTCTATGGATCATGAAATACGGGTATTCTTGTCTCAATCTGAAGGGGCAGAGGGAACCCAGAAGACAGTTGTGTATAACGCTACATTTTAGACTTCATCATGCAGCTGGGGAGACGTTGGTTGTTCTCAACATAGGAGAGTGATTTGATCAGATCTGTATTTCAGAATATGCACCATGATGGTGTGATCGACCATGATAGAAGATTGTCTGAATAGGAGTACAACTGTGAGGAAGGGCTCAAGTTAGGAGAGTTTTGCAAGAAATTACGGGCAAGATATTTTGAGGAACTAAATCAAGGCAGTGACTGCAAGAACGCATAGCAGAGATAAGACTTAAGAAAGGAGTTAGTAGAGAGAATAAATGGGTTTTGATAAATTTTTTGTTTTAGGAAATTAGAGGGACAATCGCCTATATTTAATATCTGGCTTAGAAAACTGACCAGTCAATGGGAACTCTTACCAAGACAAAGGAAAAATAAACTTGGAGTAATGAAATGAGTTAGATTTTGAAATGTAAGAATGAGGGTCCTGTGGAAACTCCAGGGGGAAAATGTCTTATATGGAATTTGATATGCAAGTACGAAGATATGGAGAGGGTCCTCAGAAATAGAATTTAAGATTATTAGTATTGGAAGAAGCTGTAGGCACAGAATTCTGTGCCTTCCAATATGGGAGCCACTAGCCACATGTGGCTATGGAGCAGTTGAAACATAGCTAGTACAACTGAGGAACAGAATTTTACATTTTATTTAGTTTTAATTAGTTTAAATTTAATGTCACCCATGGCCAGTGGCTACCATATTGAACAAAATAGAACATTTCCATTATTACAGAAATTTTGACTGGATAACACTGGATTAGATATCTTAAGGATAGCAAATAGGGAAAAGGTCTAGGAATTTAACTCTTGGGAATCCGACTTTTTAAATTAAGTGAGGATCTTTACTATTAGCAATAAAATCCTTCTTGTATCTTAACCCTAATATCTCCACCTCTACCTTATTTCCCCATGTCCTAGTCTGTGTCCTCATAATCTAACCAGTTTCTCATTTTCTCCAAGTTAGAGACCTTCTGTTGCTCTGACCAGTGTTCCTGGTAAATGAAGTCCTCCTCTAGCCGTGGCTCAGAGTAATATCCTAACCATCAGAGTAACATCCCAACAACTCCATGCAGTCTCTCTGCCACTGACCATCTGCCTACCTTGAGCTCTTCCAGTTAACTAAGCCCATTGGCTCTACTTATCTGTCTCAGAACTCTCGCACTCAATCTAACACTGATCTTTCCTCCCTACCTCAATCTCTGGATGCTGTCTTCTGGTTGCCTGACCCAACTCCTCCATCTGTCTCACTGTTTACTCATGATCATCTGAGTTCTCATTGTGCCAATAGGAAACCCTCAGAGAGTAGGTGGCAGTGAGAAAAAGCAGCCTAGAAGACTGGAAACCCAAGATCCATTGCAGCTGTCACATTTTCTCCATGGTCTTGTGCAGGAATGCAAGTTGTTGTGCCCCTTCATTAAAGACAGAAGAGCATGTGGCAAGACTCAGTAGATTGACGGATTCACAAGTCTCGTCCACAGATAAATTCTTCCACCTCACCTACAACAGGGCTTCAGGACAATCAGCCATCTTAGCCTGTGATCAACTGGCTGCATTATTGTGTTAGCTTTAGTCAAAATATTTCCAAAAATCACTAAGATAGGGTGAAAAAGCATGGACTTTGGAAGAAGACGAGTTATTTAGCCTAAACTTTCTCATCTGTAGATGAGGTGAGTACCCACCTCATTGTTTGTTGTTAGTACCATGGAGTTGATTCTGACTCCTAGCGACCCTGTGTACAGCAGAGCAGAACCCTGCTCAGTCTTTTTGCACCATCCGCTGACCTTCTGGCACTATATGAGACAATACTCTGCTGCTATTCATAGGGTTTTCATGCCAGTTTTTTTCTGAAAACATTGGAAGTGGGTGGCCAGGTCCTTCTTCCTAGTCTGTCTTAGTCTAGAAGCTCTGCTGAAACCTCCCCACCATGGGTGACCCTGATGGTATTTGAAATACCAGTGGCATAACTTTCAACATCATAGCAACACACAGCTGCTACATGTGACAGCCAACAGACAGGTAGTGTGATCTGGGAAACAAACCCAAGCCATGGCAGTGAGAGCATCAAATCTTAATCACTAGACCACCAGGGTACCTTGTTCAGATGTCACAAATACAGCAAAAATTAATTGAAGGCATCAGGGTATTAACCAAGACTTCTAGTTGCAATTGACAGAAACACAGTTCAAACAAGCTTACACAAAAAGGGATTTAATAAAGATAATGAGTATCTCCCAGATGAGCTGAATGACTAAACTTCCAAAAAGCAGAAGCCAGAGCAAGCTAGAGAGCACATGACTGGAAATAGTCAGGAACCTTTCCTTCACTATCTCCATACTGCTGTTTTGGGTATGTTGACTCCATATTCTTCTACCACAAGCTGGCTTTTCCATGTAACAAGGCATATGTGGTCCCAGGCAGCTTCCAGGGTCACACTAGCATAATTTCATCACACTAATGGAAATGTCTCCTCTCCTGCAGCCCCAGCATGAAAAATTCTATGGAAAATTTCTCATTGAACTCTTTTGAATCAGATGCAATCATGCTGGACAGGGAGGTGAGACAGAGCAGATCTTTTTTGAAATATGTTTTGAAGAAAAAATTCACAGAAGTAGATGCCATTCAAGAAAGGCAAATCAATAAACATTCACCACATCTGGAATATATTTTTGATGCTCAGTAATAGGTGACATAATATATGCAATGTTTTGAGAACTTCATCTTCCTATTAAATTATTAAGACCCTGATTAATGGTCTTTGTTCTAATGTCGGTACATTTATCATAACTAAGTTGATTAGGTATCAACAGATATCTTTATTAAAAAGGTATCAATATTCTGTCTTAAAAACAATGTTGGAAATTTGGGATGAAAAGAAGCTAAGCTTACTCCTGTTCCCCCCTGAAATTCTAACCAATAAGAAGAGAAAGGAAAACCTATCAAGCGGAGTTCAAGGTCTCAGGTTTATTAATGGTTGAACAAGAATTGAATCACTCCCAAATGTATAGTTTCCGATAAAGCTTATCAGAGGACAAACCTTGAACATGAAAACAAAAACGTATTTTCTCTCCCAGCTCTGAAGCCCCTAGGTGCGTTGTGCAGGTCTTATATAACTTCTACATCAGTAAAATATTGCCAAGTTGCAGAGAGTCTGGATGTTCTGATAGAGGCCTGCTCAGTGTAACAGACAGAGAAAGAAAGCATAATGCCAAGCAAAAAGGCAAGAAAGTGCAGACATCCACCGAGTCCACGTTCAGGCTGGTAGGAAAGGTCAGGAGGCTAGGAGCACTGCCTTTCCATGCTATCTCTGTTCACTATTGAAATGCCTTCCAGGGCAGCCCAGATCATTTACTCCTCCTGCCTTGGGGAGCACAGAGAAGCAATGTCTTCCACAGCTCTTCCCTGCAGGGCAGATGGATTGCCACCAGAATTTCCTTCCTCTATGCTGTGATGCGGACATCTGGGGAGAAGAGGAGAAAGGTTTCCCCCTAAGCATGTTTTTGACATTACTTTTATCCTAAAAAATGAAGAACTCTTATTGAAGGTTGTGCCATATTATAAGAAACATTTTTACATGCTCAGACTTCCCATGATTACTGGAATTTTAAGTAAATATTTAAAGAGTTAGTGTAAGATGCCTTTGATTATTTGGGATAAAGTTGATACTTCATAGAAAAGAAAAAAATTGAAGAACTCTTGACCCCACCTCCCCATCAACTTCTTTTCAACCAGTTCAACGTGTTCCTATCAGTGTCTTTGCTGCCCTCCAGAACAATCTGTATTACTTCGAGGAACTCTTATATCATATGCCAGATGTCGAGACACCCTCTGCCACCTGGTCTCTTCCCCCAAAATAATCTAATTCACATCACAGCGCAAGACCATGCTAAGTATTCCTATGGCGTAGTCCAGTATGCCCCAGATATCATCCCATAAAGTACATGTCTTTTCTCTTAATTTTCACTTATTTCACATACAACATTGTCCAAGAAGCAGTATTGCCTTTTGCTCCTGAAGTCTTATCCAAATTTCCACCAGTCCTCCACCACAGAATGAAAGGACAGCACGAGGACATTCTTTGGAAAACGATTCTAATGTATCTTGAGAACAGCAGTCAGGGCTCATGTAACTATTGCTTACTTTGAGTTTTCAAATTTTACCTCCCTGTTGATTGGATTCTGATTTCAAAAACTGCCATCCTGAGGGGTGGCCCCGTGGCCAAGTGGTTCAAGTCCTGCACACTCCGCTTCGGCAGCCTGGATTCGTGGGTTTGGATCCTGGGTGTGGATCTACTTCACTTGTCAACCATGCTGTGGAGGCATCTCACATAAAAAATAGAGTAAGATTGGCACAGATGTTACCTTAGGGACAATCTTCCTCAAGCAAAAAAGAAAAAGAGCAAAAATGGCAACAGTTGTTAGCTCAGGGCGAATCTTCCCCACCCAAAAAAAAAAAGCATGCCATACCAGCTTAGTCTGAAGTTGAAACCAAGATTCTAAAGAGATGATTCTAAATGCATGTCTTAGTCCATTCAGGCTGCTATTAAAAAATACCACAAACTAGGTTGTTTATAAACAGCACAAATTTATTTCTAACAGCTCTGAAGCCTGAGAAGTCCAAGATCAAGGTGCAGGCAGATTTGGTGTCTGGTCAGAGCCCACTTTATGGATCATAGACTGCTGTCTTTTTCTTGTATCTTCACACAAAAGAAGGAGGGAGGGTTCTCTCTGGGGCCCTTTTTTATAAGAGCATTAATTCCATGCATGAGGGCTCTGCCCTTGTGACCTGATCACCTCCCAGAGGACCCACCTCTGAATATTCACCTTACGGTTAGGATTTTAATATATGGATTTTGCAGGAGCATAAACATTTAGTCATTAGCAATGCATTCTTTTTAATTCTACATATATATATATATATGAATATTTATATATTTTCCCCAAGTTGTAGTAGTAATTGTATACTGAAGAATTATTTTTTAATGCTTAGAAGATTCACATTTTTCAAATGAATTAAGAGTATGTTATGCTTTGGGTATTTATTAGGTCTGATGTTTATTCTGTAAAACAGCAACAGAAATAAATATAAGAAATTCCAAGAAGTTTACAATGGGTTCTCCAGGGGCAAGGTGAAGTGCAGTGTACATTTTCCCACAGCATTAAGTAAAAGACTTTCTGTAAAAAGAATTTGTTAACTTGAAAAGTGAATAAAATTGTGATGCAGAGTTGGTTCAAAACATGAATTACATTTTTAAGATTTTTCTAAGTGTTTTTAAACAAATTTTTTAAATTTTTATTCCAATAACTAATGCAACATATGCTCAGGGCTAAGAATTTGTAAAATATAAAAAAATACAAGGAACAAAAATCCCACACAGCAACTTGCCCCCTACCACCAGGAAGTAACCACAGCAACATTGTATGATATTTTCCTGGGTTTTATAAATTGTGTATTTTCTCTTGCTTTTGTTTGTTTGTGCTTCTTATCGTAGTGATTTCAAAAAAAGTACACTGCCAGTTTTTACTTCTACTAGTGAATGTGCTTAGTTCTTCAATCTTCTTTTGTCTAATATCAAAATCCAGATGAAATTATCTCAGGACCCAACCTAATCATTATTAATATAACATGGAGTTAAATTAAAACATAATTTTAACTACATTAAATTTTGAATAAATAAATGATTTTAAATTATGAGTAAATAAATTATTTTAGTCCTTATTTAATACATTTAATATTTTAATATATTTACATTGATCTTACTTTTATATTACATTGCTAAAATTTGCCTTTACACTTATAATTTATCAATAAACATTTCAATATATAACATTGGTCGCTTTAAATTTTTTCTTGATTTTGTAATTTTTATTATTTTTTAAGAATTTCACTCCAGAAATAAATCCACAAAGAAAAAGCCTCTTGACATTGGCCAACACAGTGATTTTTTTGGATATGACCCCAAAAGCATGGACGATAAAAACAAAAGTAGACCAATGGAATTGCATCAAACTAAAAAGCTTCTGAACAGCAAAGAAAATAATCAACAGAGTGAATAAACAACCTATGGAATGGGAGAAAATATTTGCAAATCATACATCTGAAAAGGGATCAATATCCAAAATATATAAGGAACTCAAGCAACTCCACAGCAATAAAACAAGTAATCCAATTAAAAATAGACAAAGGATGGAAATAGACATTTCTCAAAGAAGATATGAATGGTTAATAGGTACATGAAAAGATGCTCAACATCACTAACAATCAAGGAAACGCAAATCAAAACCACGATGAGATATCACCTCACAACTGTTAGACTGGCAATTATCAAAAAAAGAAAAAAAGATAAGTTTTGATGAGGATGTGGAAAAAAAGGAATCCTTGTTCACTGTTAGTAGGAATGTAAATTGACACGGCCATTATGGAAAACAGCATGGAGGTTCTTCAAAAAATTAAAAATAGAACTACTATACAATCCAGCAATAGAACTTCTGGGTATATATTCAAAGGAAATGAAATTATTACCTTTAAGAGATATCTGCACTTCATGCCCATTAGAGCTTAATTCACAATAGCCAAGATATGGAAACAACTGAAAATCCATAGGCAGATAAATGGATAAAAAAGATATGGTATATGGTATCTATATGAGATGATGTATATGCACATAGATATGGTGTGATACATATATGTATATATATATGAATATTATTCAGCCATGAGAAATAGGGAAGGAAATCTTGCCATCTGTGACAGCATACACAAAACTGGAGGACATTATGCTAAGTGAAATAAGCCAGACAGAGAAAGACAAATACTGTATAATCTCACTCATATGTGGAATCGAAAAAAAAAATCAAATTCATAGGAGCAGAAAATAGAACAGTGGTTACCAGAGGTTGGCAGTGAGGGTGGAGAGATGTTGGTCACAAGTTACAAAGTCGCAATTATGTAAGATGAATAAGTCTAGAAATCCAATGTGCAGACAGGATGACTGTAGTTAATAATACTGTATTGTATATTTGAAAGTTGCTAAGAGAGTAGGTCTTAAACGTTTTTATCACAAGAAAAAATTTTGTAAGTGTGGTTATGAGTGTTAACTAGATGTACTGTGGTGGTCTTTTCACAATATAGACAAATATTGAATCATTATGTTGTACACCTGAAACTAATATACCATTAGATATCAACTCTATCTCAATTTAAAAAGTGTGATTTTGACATATAAATTGACAAGTGTATCAATGGTACATTGTAGAGAACCCAGAAATAGACCCACACATATAAATCATTTTGATTTCTGACAAAGGTGCTAAAGCAATCAAATAAGGAAGAGAATAACCCTTTAGCAAATCATACTGGAACAACCGGCTATCCATATCAAAAGAAAAAAAAGAATCTCCCACCATATGTCCAATTAAATTTGAAATGGAACAAAGATCAGAACATAAAAGCTAAAATCATGAAGCTTTTAGAGAAAAAATATAAGAGATTATCTTTGTTGGAAAAGATAGAGCCTGATCAGGTCCCTGGAGGGACAACTGACTACACAACTCCATGAATAAGTAACTGCCTTGTTGGAGGGGACTGAACAGCCTAGAGGGGACACTCCTGCCCTTCCCTTAACTAAGAGGAGTCCATGCTTGGAAGACGTTCCAGCTGATGGTTTGGCATAATTCATGGATGGATCTGCAAAACTCAAAGCTGATGGAGTCCACTGGGCTGCTCCAGCCATTTGCCCGAAGGATAGCCACCTTTGTACTGAGACTAGATAAGGATATTCCACCCAATGAGCTAAACTCTGTGCAGTAACAGTGGCTGTGCAGGCCACTTCAACAGCGCTTCCTGCTACATACTTAGATCCTCATGGGCTGTTGAAAACAGACTAGCCATATGGTCTGGTGACTGATAAATTAATGATTGGACACAATGGGACATGTAAGTTCACCTCAGATGCAAGAATGAGCTAAATCATGGGGACTGGGCATAGAAAAATTGGAAGTGCAGTGACTCCTGCCAGTGAGCCTAGGCTGCGCAGCATGGAGAACTGGGCCTCATTAATTGGATGTAGATCCCACACAAATATGGCAAATTGACCACATAGAACCTTTAGTCCCCAGTCACAGGTTCCAGTGGTACCTCACTGCTGTGGATCATATTCAGGATTTCAATCTGATTAAGGAAGCTCATTCGCAGCCTAAACAACACAGCAATGGTCATGCTCCCACAGCATAAGATGGACCTTCCCGGCTCCCCGTGACCCCCCAAACAAATAGGGTGGTAAAACACTGGAATGAATGACTCAAGCAACCTCCATCAAAGGTCATCAGGAAAGACAACTTACTGGCTGATACCTCCACCTAACTAAAGCCATTGGGAAATTACTGCACCCCACTGGAAGGGACACATGGCACCATGAGGAAATACTGAGCTTGGAGGGGATGGAGAAGCAGGCAGTCTCCTAATTAGGAATTCCAATCTCAGTACACTCAATCACCTTTTTTCTTTTCTCCCCCTGGAATGCACTTTCCGATTTTTTTTTATTTTTTTGTCCTCTGATCCACAGTGGTACCATCAATAGGGCTCCTAACTCAAACCTGGAGGCAATGCTACCTTTGGGTGCCTCTCATCTTGGGGACTCCACAAGGATAGGGGAAGAGAAGACTGAATATCTAGACTCTCAGGCTACCCTGGTCTCGCTTGGGATTCCCGACTCCTCAGCACAAGTGGGTGATAGCGTAGGATAAGTTGAATTCATTCAAGATGTGACTTCCCCTCCCAGGTTGGACAGGTTTTGGTCAAGCAACAGGGGTGGTGGATCCCTGCACAAAGAGCAGACAAGAGCATCTCCAGCCTTGGGAGTTTCATGGAGTGGGACAGGAGTGGAAATTTAAGTCTTTCCTCTTCTCTTTCCTACAGAAGCCTCTGCTGTGCCCTGCAAACACCCTGATAAGAATCAGCACAGCTTTGTCAAAAGGAGGTGAAGTTAAACAATGATGGATTTGTCATGGAGAAGTCCCTCTTATTTTGCACACCTATTGTAACGGCCTGGCAGATACACTAGGTCAAAGACTTTTCTCAGCCTCCAAGACCAACAGACTCACTAAACTCACCAGCCAAGATGGTGATGGACAACTGAACAGCCATGATTATCTGCATTTGTGTTACTTCAAACGTCTCTTGCTGTGTGTACATTCATGGTTCAGGGAACGTATGGTTTTCAGGCAGGATGGTTATCACTTGTACACCTGCAGTCCCCCCAGACTCATTTTGTGACCTCTTTAGTTACCTTAATTCAGTCAGGTGGGGTTCCGGGTTGAGAATCATCTTCCAGGGAGGCCCGATCGTCTTCCTGGGTCTGGTTCTAGTGATCTTAGTAAAGTGCTGTCTCAAAATGACAGGGAGGCTCTGTGAGCAGACCACATTCATTCAGGTTGTTTAGGGTCCCCATGGGACCAAGCTCCTCAGCTCTGCCTCCACACTTGGGGCAAACAGTGATCTCACTGGATTTGATATGCCCTGTCTGCTGTCAGCAGTCATTCAGGTGTGTGTTGGCAGGGCGGGCTATTGGAAAGGCAGTCACATGCAGCTCCTCAGCCTCTGTATGGCAGCATGAGAGTGGTCTTGGGCCTGAAACATTTCCTTACTGGGAGATAAAGAGCCATCACAGCCTGTGCTGGGTTTGTAGATTTAAGAGGGAATATCTTTCCCCCTTCCAGGCTTGATGTTTATTCCTTTCTTCTGCTTAAATGCATGTCTCAGTGGCCCTCAGGCGGGTCCCCAGCTTTCTGTATTTCAGATTCCATCTGGGAGAGTTGGGGTCCTTTTACTGCAGCAAGAAGTGGGGTGGGTGTAGCTACACTGCCTGCTTTGACTGTGGAGTGGATCTTCTGGGCATAGAGATCCACATATTGCAGGGAGCTGGATCCTGTGCACTGTCTCACTCTTGCTGTAAGTGAACGCTGCACTACCTGAGTCTGATGTGTATGCTGTCTGTTCTCAGCGACCTTGAGCTATGCACTGGCCTCTTCTCAGGGTAGCCCTTTTAACTTTGACCACAGACCTTAGTATAGGCAAAGGTTACCTAGACAAATCATGGAAAATAATATTCATGAAAGAAAAACTATAAATTAGATTTCATCAAATGTCTTCTCATCAAAGGATATTGTTAAGAAAATAAATAGGAATTCTCAGATTTGAAGAAAATATTTGCAAAGCAAATATCTTATAAAGGACTGGTTTCCAGGATATATAAGGAACTCCAAAACTCAATATTAAGAAGTCAAACAACTCAATTTAAAAATGACAACGTTTTAACAACCCCTCTATAGAAGAAGATATGTTAATGGCCAATAAGTACATGAAGATTACTTAACATCATTAGTCATAAGTGAAATTCAAATGAAAGCCACTGTAAGATAGCACTTTATACACACCAAAATGTCTAAGTTTAAAAAATTAGATAATACCAAATTTGGCAAACATGAGGAGCAATTGGAGGTATTATATATTATTAGTGGGAATGTGAAATTTTATAACCACTTTGGGAAAATTCTGGTAGTTTTCCATAAAATCAAACACATGGGACCTACCAATTCTCTTCCTAGACATTTACCTGAGAGAACTGTAAACATATTTTCACAAACATACGAGAAAAGTCTGTACACTAGTATTCATAGTGGCTTTATTCATCATAGACCGAAACGGGAATACAGGAGGTGGACAAACAAACTGCATTGCTCCTACGATGAAATGCCACTCGGCAATAAAAAGGAACAAATTATTGACACAAGCGACACAAGGAAGAGTTCACAATACTTGGAAGTGAAAGAACACATACGACAGAGCACATACTTTGTGATTCCATGTAGATGACATTATAGAACTGGCCATAGGTTGGAGAAGACAGAAGAGTATTTGCCTGGGGGGGGGAGTTGAAGGTAGGTATGGATGGGGAATGGGCATGGCGTGAGGTAATATTCTGTATCTGGATAGGGTTTTGGGTTAAACAGGTGCGTGCCCTTGTCAAAATCAGGGAGAGTATAGCAACGTTTGTTCATGATCATGAACATAAATTGTATGTCTAAAGACAAAAACACTCTAAGCAAATACTGAACACTAGTTAATAATATGCATTCTGACGTATTTGGGGGGGGTGCATGAATGTGTACAATTTACTTTGAAATGCATCAAAAATAAGATGGAATGATAGATGAATAGGAAGATGAATAGAGGCATAGATATGTGACAAAAAAACAGTAAAATTCTAGTGATGGAACCAAGGTGAGTTTGCATTTGGCTTTCACTGTAAAGTTTGATCAATTGCATTATATGTTAGAAACTTTTATAATAAAATATTGGAAAAATTCAGCACTTTTTTTTAGATGTTTCTTTAGCTATCTGATTTTTAAATTTTTTCCTGATGTTCAGCAAAGACTTTTGATCAATAAATGAAAGCATTCTGAGTTCACGGATGTTTTACTCATTCATACCTTAATTGCCATTCTCCTCCACGTGGTCTGGTCATCTCTTCAATTATTTGCAGATTGCATCTTGATTACTCGCCTTCTGCATCTATCACCTTCTCAGGCATGATTTTCATCCCCTTACCCATTTTCCTCTAGCCAACATTTTTATTTAAAAATGATGATTTTATGTTCTGCATTATCAGTTCTTATTCTTGCTGTTCCCAATGCCAATTTGAATTTAACTATTCAATTTTTAACCTCAAGCTTTCTTTTGCTTGCTCAGCTCCCTTTTCAACTCAGCCTGCCTATCAGTCACTTTTTTCTTCAATTCAGGGTGTTTATGTTTCTCTTACAATTTTTTAAAATCTTGTTTCGGAGTTAATGTTCTCCTCCTCTTCATTCAGAACACAAAGCAGATACTTAATTTTTTTTTTTTGTTTCATGTGCAGAGTCTTTTTTAAATTGTATTTCTCCTGCCTCATGAGTACAGTAATGTTACCACCCAAGTTGGCTCATCTGCCTGCCGCAAGACATGCCAATAGTCAGGAGGCAAGGTGGTAGGAGAGAAAGGACTTTATTACAGCTTATTAGCAAGAGGGAAGATGGCAGACTCGTGTCAGAAAGAACCATCTCCCAGAACAAACCCTACAGGCCAGTTATATATGGGGCTGGTGTCAAGGTGCGGGAGGTGGCTGGTCTCTGGGTGGGGCAGACATCTGGTCCCAGTTCCTGATAGGCCTTTGTTTCGTTGTATATGTGTCAAAAAATGGAGCAGTGCGCTATACCCTGATCTTTCAGTTGTCATTGATGATGACTATCAGCATAGGCTCTCTTCCCGGGGGTCATCACATTCCTAAGGAACTCAAAAGAACAAAAGTTATCATCTTAATGCAGCTGGAAGGGGCCACAAAATCTACAGAGCACGTCTGGGCTAGTTAGTCAGAGGTCATTTAAAGTTACAATATGGTTTCTTTTCTACAATATGGCTTCCCTTATGTCAACCTTGTGTTAAGCCGGTATCAGTAGCACTTTCATTTTCTCATTCAATACGTGTTTTAAGACCACTATTGGAATGTTTTAAAGGATTTACACAAATTTTAATGAGAGCTATAATCAGAGTCAGTATGTGCCAACAACTGATATGTGCCAGAGCCAGCACAATGACCAGCATAATCCTTACTATATGCAAAATAATCTCCTCTCTGACACTGATCACAGCTTCCAGACACAGCGTTTGCATCTGGAATATCTCATCTCCTAAATGGCTGCCTTCCCACAAGCTTTCTTGGGAAAACCCCACTGGCCCTCCACACTTGATCTATCTAAATTTGCAGCAGTCTTCTCCCACAGAATGAGGACACAGCATGAGGACGTTCTTTAGAACATTCAAAGATTCTAACTGCATTTTGAGAATGGCAGTCAGGGCTCATGGAACCATTGTTTACTTTGGGTTTTTAACAAAAAAAAAAGAGCATAGTTTATCTGCTAAGTATACCGTTAGTCTGCATGTCAAATTCTCATGGTCAAAGACCAGACAATGGGGGACCTAAAATAATATTAGCTGCCTCCAATAGCACAGCGCAGGGTATGTACACATGTATAAAGATGGAAGTTGTGAATCAAGCACCACTAGCCATTTTCAGTCCCCATATTCTTACATGTGAAAAATAATTCCTACGTTTAAGACTTACTTTGTTTTTGGTACATCACTCTGTACAACAGAGAGAGAACTTTCATAAAACAGTTGAAATGAAAATAATAGAGTCAGTGGTGGGAGTACACCCTCAAGGGATTATTATTAGTATTAAGAGAAAATTAAGAGTACTTCATACAACATAACAAAAAATATGTTTTAATTAATCTGAGTGCTAAGTGCAGTTGAATGGTATTTCATTTGTATAATGAAATGTAAAGAATAAATTAAATAACATTGCAAAATTCCAAGTAGAAATAATGTCCCAGAGAAGAATAGGTGAAAATATCACATTCCATTCTCATGAAACACTGGACTGAAGTTGTATCAGTTCAGCCACTAGGTGGACCTTGGCCACAGTCAAGGTGTTAGTCTTCATCTCAGGATCCTGGTCTCTGAGCTGGATTTGATCCGGTGTCTGCTCTGGATATTATCCTTACATTGGTACTTGAAAAGGAACATTCATCTCAAGTAAATCCCAAGATACCCAATGATCTATGGAATCTGTGCTTTTCTCTAAAAGTCACCTCTAATGCTCTAGAAGGTGCGGACATCTTATTACAAAAAATATAGTGCTATAATCCTGTTGTCAGTAGCAGTCTTAGATGTGGACAAAGGAGGAAGCTGCCTTCAGAATTATTATTTGAAGGGATGCGGGAGGAGCTTCCTTCCTGAATCTCTTCCACTTGTTCAGGTGCCACGGTATCTGAATGTCCACCATCATATTACAAGCTGGAGTCAAGCACCTCCCGTTCGTATTGCTCTTTTGTCAAAAGCAATCACAACCAAAGAAACCAACTTCCTTTTTCCCTAACATCTTGATTTATTTATTACATATTAGTTGGAGATAGGGCCAATATGGAAAGATGGGATCACAAAAAGGGAGAGGAGTGAGCACAGAGAACAAAGACAAGGGAAGAAGAAATGAAGTTTCAGAACATAAAGTTGATGTTGGTGACAGTCCTGTGGTCGTAGCTATAAGAAGCAGTGTGGTGGAGTGAAAAAGACTCTGGATGGAAGATGGAGCATCTGAGATCTAGTCCCAGCTTTTCTTTTTCTTCCTTCTTTTTTTTTTTTTTTTTGAAGAAGTTTAGCCCTGAGCTAACATCTGCTGCCAATCCTTCTCTTTTTGCTGAGGAAGACCGCCCTGAGCTAACATCCGTGCCCATCTTCCTCCACTTTATATGTGGGATGCCAAACGGTGCCATGTCTGCACCCGGGATCCAAGTTGGTGAATCCTGGGCCGCCGAGGCAGTACGTGCGCACTTAACCACTGTGCCACCAGGCCGGCCCCTAGTCTCAGCTTTTTTACCAACCAAAAGAGTAACCTTGTACAAGCTCACCTTTCCTCTCTGGATCTGTTTTTTCATACATGAAACAAGACTAATAATAACCATACTGCTCATCTCTGAAGACACGAGCTCTGTAGGAACCTTCTAAATATAACGTTTTATGGTGATCAGAATAGCTCTGGTCAAGGTGTGTTCTCATTCCCCTGAGATTCTTCCTGTACAAAAATAGACATGAGGAGGAAGAGCAAAAGGAGGTACGAAAACATAAACTTTTGAAATACAAAAACAACTTAGATCAATAAGAACATATTGACCAGCCACCATGCCCCCTCCTACTACGTTGTGCAAATCAGAAATAGAAGATGCAATTCCGGCCTGAGAAAAGCACTGAACCCTTTACTGTGCTTGCGGCTAACATTTATCAAGGACTCACCATAGCACAAACCATGCTAAGTACTTTATCTCCTGCAACCCTCACAACTACCTTAGGATGCTGATAATATTTCCAAACATAATAAACCGTATAAAGAAATTCTATTAGTGGTTCCCAAATTTGGGTGTGGACACAAATCACTTGGAGAACCTGTTATAAAAGTACATGAGTCATACTCCCAAGGATTCTGGAATTCTGCATTCTTCAGGATAGCTTGGAGACTTGCATTTTTAGTGAAGTCTCCAGGTAATCTGAAGCAGGTGGAACATGGGTCACTAATACAAAAGCATTTTCATACATTATTAAATATGAGATGCCAGGGGACATAGAAATCTTGGAGGCGAGTACTTTCTCCAAAACATCTGATTGCGAGCATCACCTGAAACACTTGTTAACAGTAAAGAGTCCCAGTCTTATCCCTTGGGGGTTCTTATGCAATAATCTGAGAACAAGCTCAAGAATCTGTTTTTGTTTTTGTTTTTTTAACTAGCAATTGTTGTCCCAAGTGATTCTTATGGTCAGGAAAATTTGTAGTTTAAGTGAATTGTCTGTGGTTACCTAGTAATATCCTATCAGAACACAAACTATAGCCTACTTCCCCAGCCTCCCGGGCCAGAGTTCTTTCAGTGTATTATCTCCTTGAAAGAAATATTCACAGGGTCAGCCTAGGTTATTGTATTGTCCTGATTCAGAAACAGGCAAGGGTTAAGTTGAGTTCCTTCCTTCCTGTCCTCAGCTCATTCTCAGAGCCACAAAGCCCACGCTGTTTAAACCTCATCACAAAGTACTTCCAGCATGGAAATTGTAGAACAGAATGGCTGCACGTCAAGCCTGATGAAGGGTAAAAACAAATCCGTGGAAACGGTTGTCACAGTCACCAAAACTGCTTAGCCAGCTGCAGGAAGCAAACAAATCCACTGAAACATTTGCTCAGGCAGAAGGTTCCAGCTCATTGGAAGTAGGCTCATTTGTTTTCCTATTACAGCTCACAGTGTCTACCTGGGCTGTGCTTATAGGGTTCCAGCAGCATCATGACAGAGCTGGGGAAGGCTGATGGATTTATGACACACTGACTTGATGACATATTTGCCAGGACTTGCTTGCAGGATTTCAGGGGCAGGAGGCTGGGAGCTCGAAAAGGAGAGGACTGCTGGAAACTGAACCCGCTGGGAAAATAATGGGTAGATAGCTACTGATGAGAGAAGTCTCTGCTAAAGGGCATGTTCAGGCAGCGGCATCTCTTACAAATAGAAGTTTCAGAGGTTGGAAAGTGTCCTGTGGAAGGTATGACACAAGCTATGACCTCACTCTTGTGCTTCCTGTCTGTATAGCCATGAGGAGGCCACTTGACTCCTCTCAGCCTGTTTCTACATCAGAAAAAATAGGATTAAGCCCCTTCGAACTCAGAGGATTGTTGGCACACAACACGTCATAGAAATGTAAGAATATACTGTTACATATTCTAATATTAGAAATATCCTTTATATATCCTAGAAGTCAAGACTAGACTATTTTTTGAGAAGTCATTTCCTTACTTCTGTTTTTTTTTCATCCGAAGCACGGAAAACTGCTTAGTACTAACTACAAAAGGAATTGTGTTTTTTGATTGATTTATACTTTTTGTCCAATGAAATGGCAAGGAAGAAGGAAAATATTAATTAGTAAGCAAATACTTTGCTGAGAGCTTTATGTAATTTTTCACATTAAATGCTCTCAAAATCCAGACAAGTTAAAGACTATTATCTTCATTTTATGGATGAGGAAATCGAGACTCAGAAAAGTTAAGCACTTTGTCTAAAATCACATAGCCTGTTAAAACCAGAGCCAGGATTTGAGCTCCGTCTGGGACATAGCACGTGTCCAATAAATATTCTTTTAATTAAACAAGGAATGAATGTCCCTAAAACCAGAATTATTTTTCCTATGACAGTGTACAATTACACAATAGCCTTTAATCATCTGAGTATCTATTTGTGCTCATTTATTCATTCAGCATATTCTCACTTAACAACTGCTATGTGCAAGTCTGTTGGAAATATAAAGGTAAATCGAGAAAATACCTTTCCTTGAGAATTTTCCTTGAGAATCCACAATCCCTTTCAAGGTTAGTACTATGTGCTTTCCTTGAGAGTTTGATGGTTTATAGAAGACATGGACATGTACAGAAATTGCTGACATCAGCTTGAATGTGCTAAGCAAATGGAACGTTCCAGAAGGGAGATAGAGAAGGAATCTTGGGAAGACAGATTGCAGCCAAGGGATGTTCAGAACTTGTCTGTTCAGAGATAAGAAGAGGACAACATAGGAACCAGGAACAATTGGAACGTGGGCTCTGAGGCAGCATTTAATGCAATGAAGAATGAGGTGGTTTAAAGGAACAGTGGCTGGTAAGTTTGGTGCAGTAGACAGGATGAACCCACAAGTTTCTGTGTCTATTTGATAGCCACAGCTTCTGTACAGCACCCCTAGAAGCTCTCATCCTAGAGAGCCCCTCAGTATGCTTCCTACAGGTGCCTTCTGCTGCTAAGCGTTAAGGGGGAGGGCAAAGTGAGCCTACAAAGTCTTCACTCTTTAGGAGCATCCGTGGTTGGCCAGCAGGTTGTTTTGTCATCTCAAGACATTCTAAGAAATGTCCGGTTTCCTCTAACAGCTGGAGTTCACAAGATTTCTGCTCTGTATTCCCATCTGGCTGTAATCTGCAGACGCCTAACCATTAAGAAAATTCCAATATAAAGATAAAAATATAAAAGATTAGTATGCTGCTACAGATTTTATTTGGTCTGTCACCCTCATTTTATTATAAGAGGTGTAGGAAAGGTGAAAATGCAATAATGGCAATGATACACTTGGAGAAACCAAAATTAAAATTCACCTCTGGAAAATATTCATTTCCTGCCTCAGATTTGTGCAAACATTAATGACAAGACTATCACATAACACACGAATATGATTAGCATAACTCTGCCTAATGAATTAATTCCTTCTGTGAAACTGAAGGTAAAAATGTTTTCCTTTCCCCTTAATCCTCTCTAATAGATGCAGATTTGCTAATAGAAGTTAATTTTTTCTACCTTATGATGCACTTATTAGATGGATTCTTGCCTTATGCATAGATGAATGAATAGAGAATATACTTAATTACAGTCTGTGAAAATAGTACAGACCTTCCATTTTCGGAACCAGAGAGAGCAAAAATTATATTTTCAGTTTGTTCACAGGAAATTTATGCTCACATTAGGATGATTGGTTACTCTGAGATGTTTGATCCAAAGAAATCATTTCTTTCCTATGCCCTCATGGGTCTAAGAAAATGGACCAAATTTTACTTTGCTTTTAAAAGCGCAAAATAGTACAAATATTTTGGAAATCAATCTGTCAGTATTCATCAAGAAACATTCAAATGTTTTGTCTTTTGACCCAGAAATTTCATCCCTGGAATGTGTCTTAAGGAAATAGTCCTAAATACAGAAATCATGATGTGTAGACTCAGTACAATGTTATTTATAATGATGAAAAAAAACTTAGAAAAGGCTTAAATGTTCAACAGTAAAGGGGTGGCTAAATAAACCATGATGTTACCTTTAATGGGAGAGTATAGAGCTATTTTAAGATAATATTTACAAAAATTGTAAAATATGTAATAACATAGAAATTCTCAGAGCCTGGTAATTATGACAGCGACAACAGCTAATATTTATTGATCACTAACTATAAATCCAATGCCTTACACACAATATTGAATCATCACAAGATCCCAATGAGGTAAGCACCATTATTAATATCCCGCATATCAGATAATAAAACTAAAGCCTATAGAGCTTGAATTGTCTGTCTATGGTCACACAGCTAATTAGTTCTGAAAGCAGATTCAGTTCCATGCTGGGTCCCCAAGACCACTCTTAGGTCCACAATTTAATAGAAGGACTCACAGAGCTCTAAAAAGACGTCAAACTCACAGTTACAGTTTATTACAGCGAACGAATAGAGACTAAAATCAGTGAAGACAAATAGGGTAGCATTCAGGAGAGACCAGGGATAATCTTCCAGTTGAAGCAGTAGAACATACTATTACAGACAGTGCTCAGTTCTCCCTGTAACCACGTGTGCCAATGGGTATGGAGTATTACCAACAAGGGACGCTCACCTGAGCCTTCGCATTTAGGGTTTCCATTGGCAGTGAGTTACGTAGGCATGGACACTCACTTGGCTGACCTCAGTTTTCCAGTCTCTAGTTCCTCCAAATATCAAACTGATATAGCTTGGCCCAGGCCCCTACCATAAATAACATTGTTAGCATAAAATGGAGTGGCCTAAGGCCCCAGGTATACAAAGATACTCTTATCGGGCAGGATTTTCCAGGGCTTAGAGGTTATCTTGTAGAAGCTTGTTAAGGTTCAGTCTTTTCTTTGGAAAGTACAGAGCTTGAACATCCCAGATGCTGAGTTATCCCTTTATTATATAGATATCAATTAGACAGAAAACCAAGCCTGAATGCTTAGCTATTGTAGATTTCTCCAAGTAGTAATCAATAGTCATTTGCAGAGTACCTTCTATGGACTAAGAGCTGAGCCATAACTAAGGGTTATGAGGCTGAAAGAGAAATGGTCCCTGCATATGGTAAGTGGACTGTCCAGTAAGCCAACTTTGCAAGTTGTGTGCAAAGGTGAAGGTATGTACACAGTGAGGTAGGAGGGCAACAATGAAGCGTGAGAGGATAAACATTCCCACTGAAGGTAATCATTGAAAGAAGCATTAAATTGTTGGCAAAAGTCATGCAGAAAAGTCCCTCTGGAGGGTTGTAGGGGAGGTAGAGTCATGATGATGCGGGGTCGGTGAGCTGAGGAGTCGAAAGAAAGATTTCTTAGACTCTTAAGATCTGGCAATAGTGCTCTTTCATTTAGAGAATAGTATAGAATAGCATGGGGACAGGACCCATGGGCAGTCAGAGGTTCTGCTGATGTCATGGGGACAGAACCCATGGTCAGGCAGAGCTGCTGCTGGCATGTTGCTGCTGCCTCTTCTGAGGTCCCAAGTTGAGGGTTAGAGCTAAATTTAAGACATAGGTATGTGAGTTATCTCTTTACAAGACAAAGGAAAGAATATGTAAAACAGTTAAAATGGTATCAGTGCCCTTGGGGCCGGCCATTTGGCGGTCCCACAGCTTTTAGATAAGAATCAAACCGGATTGAGTAAATGGCAGAAGTCACCACTTAAATATTGTCCTCAGCTAAAGACAAAGGAGGATTTCGGGGGTTGGGGGGGGGGTGGGGGGGGTGGGGGTCAGTTACATGAGGTTGCCAGACAGTAAACAACTTAAGTTCTTGCCTCTGGCATTGATTAAGAGTTTCTAGAGATAAGGCCATACCCCTTCTTCCTGGCACAGAGAGGGAGGCATCTTTACAGATAGAGATTTCCCTTAGAAATGTAAATGTTTCCCAACAAAGGGGCAAGCAAATTCCGCTCCTCGGAACCTGCTTCTCATCTGCAGTTTTTAAAGTAACCAGCCTAAAAATCCTCATCATAAACTGTTTTAAAATTAACTAGCCTAAAAATCCTCATCAATGATAGATTTCAGGAGTTAAAAGTGATTGGGAATGACTTCTGACAACTGCTTGTAAATCTACAATTATCACAAAATAAAAAAGTTTAATTAAAAAAAGCGGTTGGAGTTGGTTGGAGCAAAGAGTGTAGAGAGAAGAGAGGCAAAAGGTAAAACTAGGAGCAAAAAGGGGCAGCTTGTTAAGGGTGCTTTGTGTTTCTAAGAAATGCAATGCTTATCCTAAAAGACACAGGTAGTGATTGAAACATTTAAAGCCCTGGAGTAAGATGATCATATTTTCACTTCATTAAAAAAGTCTGGCATTAGGGTGGACCTTAGCTTGGCAGAGTCTTGATGGGAGGTAGGCATGATACCAGCTCAACACAAAGTTGACATAAGGGAAGCCATATTGTAGAAAAGAAACCATATTGTAACTTTAAATGACCTTTGACCACCTAGCCCAGATATGCTCTGTAGATTTTGTGGCCCCTCCCAGCTTCTTTAAGATGATAACTGTTCTTTTGAGTTCCTCAGAAATGTGATGACCCCCAGGTGGAGAGCCTATGCTGATAACCATCATCAATGACAACTGAAAGATCAGGGTGTAGGGCATTGCTCCATTCTCTGATGCATATCCAGTGAAACAAAGGACTATCAGGAACTGGGACCAGATGTCTGCCCCACCCAGAGACCAGCCACCTCCTCTACCTAGAGACTGGCCCGTATGTAACTGGCCTATAGTCTTCGTTCCATAAGATGGTTCTTTTGGACATGAATTGGCCATCTTTCCTCTTGCTAGCAAGTTGTAATAAAGTCCTTTCTCTCCTACCACCTTGTGTCCTGACTATTGGCATGTCTTGCAGTGAGCAGACAACTCCCCTTGGGCAATTACAGGCAGACCAGGTAGGTGGTGACAGAAAAAATTCCCACAGGGCAAAAAACGAATGTCAAAACTAAGGCAGTGGTTGTCACTGTAGAAAAAAAGGACACGATAGAAAGAGATAGCAAGGAGATAGGACTTTGTGAAAGATTGGATATGGAAGCCTTATTCCTTGACCTCTGTCTCTGGGACCAAATAGATGATGTTATGATTCAATTAAATACAAAATGTAGATAGGGAGCCATTTGGGGACTGTGAGTGAGACAATGCTATATATTCAGCAAATCTGTTTATTTTTCCTCCTAATCCCTTAGGAAGACTGTATGTAGACCTATGAGACTGAGTTCTAGACAATAAAATGTGAGCATAAACTTGTGTCACTCCCAGTTGCAGCCCCTAAAGTCTCCCACGTGAACCTCCATGTTTCCTCCTCCTGGCTGTCAGGTCAGGGACCCCAGGGTGATTTTGGAGCTACAAAATGGAAGCAGCCTGGCACTGTGAGTCACTGCTGAAAGGAAACCACCATACACACAGTAGACCATTATGTGGTGAGGAAAAGTCTTCTGCAATATTAAACTAGTGAAGTTATATGTTGCTTCTCATAGATGTTAGCTTACCCTGACTAAATCACAAATTAGTACCTTGATGTAGTGGGCTGCTGTAAAAACAATACCAAACAAACAAGAGAAATCTAAACAGAGCAAAATGAACACAACTTAGGCATCATTTCCTTAGCAGTTGATTGGCAGGTGACAGAGTGGCCTCTGGATGGCTAGAAATCTATGCTATACAGTAGTGACTCACTTGGTAAAATTGTCCCGATAACTTGTAAGGCAGATCATGCTCCTCTTGAGCTGAAAAAGAGGTTGTAAACGGATTTTTACTACTGTGTGTTACTTGTTATTTGGTGAGGTTGGCAAGGATTAAATTAAAAAAAAAAATTGCTTAGGAAAGAATCAGCTGGTTGGCAAGCAGAAAGGAAAGACAATACCAAAGTCTAGAAATTCAGAGTGGTATAGAGTTGGAATACCTAAAATCTGTTCCAAGTGTAAAAGATGGAATTTTAAAAAGTTTTGTGTGAAATACCCAGTACAACTCCTCAATTGAACAAAAGGAGTCGACCCTGTGGCAAAAATCAGAGGAAGGGTGAGGGCTTCCCAGATATTGTTTCAGAATACCTCATGTTCTCTAGAGAAAAAAAGAAGCCTCACAGTGAAGAAGTGAAGAAATAAATCAGAGGCAAGAATCATGAATTACTAAAGAACTTTGGGTATGGTAATGACCGCATGAAACTGACTAACAAGAAATAAATCAGAAGCTTGCGAAGTTTGTAAGGAAATTGTTTTTCCAGAGAAAATAGGAAACTAGAATAAAAATAATAATAAAATGGGAAAAAAAGACTTTGTTCAAGACTCGAAACAACTCTGCAATTACCCATCTTTCATGAGCAAGAATGAGGCTGAAAAAGCAACACAAGAAGGAAACATTCCTCATGCCCCTTCAGATGGGACCAAGGGAGATTACAGATTCCTAGGAACCCCCTAGGGGTGAATCAGAGACCTTAAGAGGGAATGTTCCTACCTGAGAACAGAATGGAAGCCCAAGTAGGAACTTTTCCCCTCCCTTAAGGTAGAAAACTTTCAAAATTTCTATCCAGCAAGAATTGGACATGAATTACTATGGACCAGGAGCTGATGTGTGTTTTCTCCTTTTCCTGTTTCCAAATGGAAGTTATATTGCAGTTATCCTGCATCATTCTCTATTGGCCTGCAGTGGGAATTTGTGGGGAAAGGTAACTTGCATTTTCATTCATGGGTCACTGTACCACAAGTATCTGCTCTGATGGAGAGGACTGTACATCGCCCATAGGCCCCGGCTTTGGAGTGGATGCAATATCTAAATGGAGCTTTGAGCTGTCTCCCTTAAGAAAAAGATAAAGTTGGTACTAAGTGTGGGAGGAAAGGGTCAAGGCCCTGAAAACTCTCAAGTGATCTCCATGCTCCTTTCCTCTTTCTGTCAGCCAACATGGATTAAAACAGAACTTGAGGCATTGAAGCCACCTGCGAGGATGGCAGCGCCATAGTATGGAAAGAACCTGAGTCCCTGAATGCCTGCATGGAGTACTGGCCCTCCCATGACCACACTGAACAGAGTGAGCAATTAACTTTTCAGGATTTGTATGTTATAGCAGCTGGCAAGATTTATTCTGTGTGCCTGTGAAACATTGAGCCTGAGATATTAGTAAGACAATTACATTCATTTTTGTGTTCATGTGTGCCTACCATCTAAGAAAGATGTCTAAAGTAGTCACTAACTCTTTACGACTCCCTCTGTTGAGAAAACAAGTCTCATTCCTTTGGATCTGGACTGGACACAGTAACTTGATTGACAAATTAATGTGGCACAAAAAGCTGAGTTATAAAAAGCTTTGCAGCTTCTACCTGGGCTCTTGCAGCACTGGTGCCAAGAGTTTTGAGTGACCATATAAAATAACTGAATACTCTGAGGCGACCACGCTGGAGAGGCTATGTGTAAATGCTCTGATCCACAGGCCCAGCTGAACCTTCTAGCCCTTCTCACTAAGGTGCCAGATACATGAGTGAAGACTTCTTGGACCCTTCAGATCAGCCCATTGCCAGCTGAATACTGACCACTGTCAAGGATATGTCTAGCAGAAGCACTGGTGTGAGGGTAAACTGGACCTCTGGAGAAAAAATTGAAAATGTTCTAGTGTTTGCCGATTTCTGTAATGTAAATATTTCCATCATGGCTGATTTTAAGCTATTGCAGCTTTAGCCATAGAGCTCACAAAATTCCTGAATATTTAACAATTGCCTCCCATGAGCTGATGCAAGCCAGCTCCAACACATCATAGAAGAATCCCCTAGCTGAGCCTTGCTCAAATTCCTGAACTGCAAAATCATAAGATGCAATAAAATGTTTGTTGTTTTAAGGCACTAAGTTTTGAGTAATTTTTTTTATATAGCAATAGATAGAAAATTGACATAAAAGGTATAGCAGTATATTGAATGAGACTATCCTATTGTCCTCAAATCAGGGATGGGGAGCCAAATCTGAGGACAAAGATGGGTAAAGTACTTACAGATCCTAAAGACAGCTGCAAACATTTGGGGGAGAAACTTTATTCAAGGCAATGAAAAGCCAGAACTTTAGTTATCATCCAGCTCCCTGTATTCCCATTTATATGAGAAGATGACCAAAGGAAGGGAAAAGATCAGTGGCAATTTTGAGTGTGGTGTTTCCTGCGCTCCCCTCAAGATGCTGGATTTAACCCCTACCCTAATCCCAATGGTCTAAAGACTAAGGGATGCCTAGTATCTATGTCATTAGTTGGATATCTGCTTTTAGGCAGCAGACTTGTAGATCTGCTTTGCTCCTACCTCTGCAAGTAGAAAGACAATTGGAATGAGATAAGAAAATAATATTATCCATTTATTTTGTCGTATGGAGATTACTTGTAACTTCGGAGAGAACCATAAAGAGAGAACAGAATAGGCAGAAAACCTGGTGCACTGTGTCAAGGAGAGAGTGGAAGTTTTAATATGGAGATCAGTTCCTTTGGGGAAGGACTAGGAGGATGGATCTAAGCTTAGACATGAACTTATTGGTTTGCGGTCACTCAAGATTCAGAAAGAAAGAGATTCACTCAAAGTGGTAACCAGAGATAGCGTATGAAAGGATAATCTACAAGGTTGTTGATAGATTTAGGAAACTGGCACAAGATGAGAAAGCGCCTAAGGAGTAGCAACAGTGAGAAAGGGAAGAATTGTCCAAACGTGACAAAAAAGTCTAATCACAGGAGCCGTGGCTGTAAGTGGAGGAACGCAGCCACTGATGAGAATAAGGAGGAGGGGGCTCTGAATCTTCTCAGAAGTCACTGTGGAGGTCCTCAAGGATATTCAGAGAGTATTTCTGGCTCTCTGCCTTCCAGGCAAATAGTAGGGCCCCTCTTCCTAAGCCCCTTGTGGTTAGGTTGGACTATGTCATTATGTTCAGCTAAAGGGTTATGAATGGACACAGGTGACTGACTTCCAGTCGCAGGACTGAATAATGGTTTCAGATGCTCAGCGATCTCAATCTCCTTTCTGCAGGGACCAGACACCACCAAGATCACAGGTGCTTCCCCAACCTGGGCCCTGGAGCAAGGATGCTCAGGGCATGGAGTATGAACAAGAAGTAAGTTTTGGTTGCTTTAAGCCATTAAGATTCTCTCTAATTATAGTGTAACTTAGCCTGTCATGATTGATAGAGAAATGTTTAAACTAAGACTTGAAGAATGAGAATAAGCTATGGGATGGATTTTACTAACTTAAAGATGGTGAGAGGGAAAGCATCTTGACTGAGAATTGCACTAATTGTGTTTGATAAACTATTAAAAAAAATCCCAAATAATAGAACCTTAGAGTTGGGATACTGAGGTTCTGGTCATCTTTTATCACTCACTGACTGACATCAGGCATAAGATATAACCTCTTAGATTTCAATTACAATAATTGTGAAGTGAGATTTAGTTAACGAAGCTGAGGAATCATGTGTGGTATTAGAAGCTTGGCTCTGACCTCAAACGCACCTGGGGTCAAGTCCCAGCTCTGCTGCTTGCTGTTTTGTGATGGTTGGAAAGTCTCAAAGCTTCAGCTTCCTCATCTGAAACCCAGGATGCTTAAGGATTTTTGTAAGGACTAAATGAAATGGTATATGTATGTACTTTAGACCGATGCCCTGATTTAGCATGCACTCAAAAATTATTAGTTCCTATTATGACTGATTTCATCACCACCACCGTCATCATCATCATCATCATCATCATCATCAATACTATCTCACAGCTCTGAAAATCCATAACTCATTTCACTCAGCAATGATTATGGATAACTGTTAATTTAGCTTTTTTTTTTTTTTTCCTGGTTCAGGGCACAAGAACCAGGAACTTGTAGAGATATGCATTGTGAGGCAGGAAATCTGAAGCTAGGATTTCAGGTTCCTACCACTCTTTGTAACTATAAGATTAAAGACAAGTAAAGAAGCTCCTATTTATAAATTTGCTAGTTATGACCTTTTTACCTATGAACTTTCAACTTGGGAACATTTGTAGACCCACTATCACACAGCAGAGTGGAAGTTTGCCAACAACACTAACACTTGGATTTAGTGGACTCTATACAAGAGTTACTTTCGAATTTATGAGCTGAGAGATTTGTTCTTAAAACTTTAAATTTTAAGCTTCCCATAACATAACGTGTTTTTAAGTAGAGGTAAACATGTAAGTTTACTATTTGAGCTTTATTTGACTAATCTGCCAATACCATGGCTATTGAGTGAAACTCAAAGTAGGATAATGCAATACTTCATAAATAGGAACACTGTTTCAATTCAATCCCACAGCCATGTATTGGGTTGTGGGGATAGGAAGACATCTGCATTTCACCTCTGGAAGTGCCCCTGCTCTGAACTCCCATTGCATTAAATATTTTGTTATAACTCCTTTAATAGGACTTACTGTTCCCACTGGACTATAACTACTTAAGGGCAGAGATGACATCTTGTCCCTAAGTGCCTTGTAAAGTGCCTGGCATATAGTAGGTATCCCTTAAGTAATTTTGAATGAATGAATTGATTTGATAACTTGAGAAACAAGATGATATTCTGGGATGAATCCTAAGTCTAACATGATCAAGTTACAGATATTGAAGGAGGGCTCCATTTCAGTGATCACTGTACAAAGGTTAACACGCTGTGAATCGTGTTTGTAGATGGCATGAAGACAGTGGCACAGAACCAGGGGAACAGCTGGAGAAGACTGTGAATTAGGGGCTCTCCCTAGCCACTTGGAGAAAGTGTTGTAAGGGGAAGTATGAGAATGAATGCTCCTTCTCCTCCCTCCCTGTCCCCCTCCCAAACCCCTTGATTGCATGTAATTGCTCTGGAATTGTGTGAATGGTAAGTAAGGAGGGCTGGGAGTCTGATGATGCCATGAGCAGGGGTCAGGATTGTGGGAACAGAAAAACCATGGGGCCTCACTACCAGGCCGGCATAGGGGAGGGGCAGGCAGGGACACTCCTGCACAGGCAAATAATTTGGACACATAGCCCAATAACGGCTTGAAGCTTTCCAATGAGCTCTTCTGAAACAATTCAAAGAGCTATTATCTGTCATTTTTCCCATTAAAATCATAACCAACTGTATTGTGCTTTACATGAATTGGCTGTGTAGGGGAAGAGGACATTTCCTCTCCCCAAATGGGGGTTCGTCTGGCTGGAGAACGAATTAAATTCACATGAGACAGAATAGCAAGAGAAAATTAAACAAAGCTTTATCAGGAACCATGGCCTGGGGCCTTTCTTCCCGAAGGAAGAAAGGGCACTGAAGAAGTGAGGTGCACATAGTGGTTATATACCCCCAAACGGGGTGTTTCACCTGTCGGCACAGTGCTTGATGGACACAGCAGGTAATGGTCTGCTATCTCGGTGGGCGTAGCAGGAGGCAAGTCAATTATCTGGAGCTGGGCTGGAGCTGGGCGGTCACAGGTGAGTGCAGCAATCAGTTCCTAGCCTAAGGAAAGATGCTTAATCCTTAAGAAATGCCAACGTTGGGAGGGGGAGGGAAGTCAGTTACAGGAGGTTACCAGACTAGCACAATAAAATGCAGATTTTAAGTCGTTGCCTTTGGTATTGATTAAGAGTTTTTAGAGAGAAGGTCATCTCCTTTCTTCTTCCTGGTACAGAGAGGGAGGCAGCTTTTACAGATAGAGATTTACCTTACAAATGTAAATGTGTCCTAAGGAAGGGCAAGTTCCATTCCTCAGAGCCTCCTTCCCTGTCCCAGTTTATCAAAAGCAATCAGCCTCAAATAATCCTCATGCCAAAGAGACATATCTTGGGGTGGCCAATTCCAGGTCCCCACAGCTGATTTCATTCTCCCACCACTACCATGAGGAAGGTACCATAACTCGCCCTGTTTTGCAGAAAGAAAACTGAGATAGAGAGGTGAAGTAACTTGACTAGAATGACATAGTTGTGAGCAGAAAATGGATTGCAATTGAGGTTAACTTGACTCCAGGTGCATACTCTTAACCACTACCTTATATTACCGTAGATTCCATGTTTCTGGAGCAAAATAGGCAAAAATGAACAATTTCATCTCTTAAGCCTCATTTTCCTCATCCATAAAACAATGATAAAGGAACATTTTCCAAAGTTCTTGGTATTATAAACATTCACAGTCAGTGAGATATTGTGATTTATAACAAGAAATATGTATTTGGTCTTTGGCCTCCTTCCTGGCACAGAGCTCTAAAATCCTTGGAATTTCTTGTGATAAGATTGATAAAGGTGTCTTTTGTTATGTTAATGAGGTGGCCTTTAGAAAGTCCTTAGGTAATCTAAGGATGGGTTTGGTTGCCAGGGGAACCAACCACAGGATTACAGGCTTGGAACTTTCAGTATCCTCCTCCCCCTCAACATCCCAGGAGCTGGCATGGAGACGTGGAAGTTCCGTGCTCTTTTCCCATGCCTTGCCCTGCGCATCTCTTCTGTCTGGCTGTTCCTGAGTTATATCCTTTTATAATAAACTGGTGAGCTCGTAAGTAAAATGTTTCTCTGGGGTTTGTGAGCTGCTCTAGCAAATTAATTACACTGGAGGAGGAGGTTGTGAGAACCTCTGATTTATATCCCATTGGTCAAAAGTACAGATAACAGGGGGCTGGCCCCCATCACCCAGTGATTAAGTTCTTGCGCTCTGCTTTGGTGGCATGAGATTCAGATCCTGCGCGTAACCTAACACCGCTCATCAAGCTATGCTGAGATCGTGCCCCACATAGCAGAGCTAGAAGAACCTACAACTAGAATATACAACTACGTACTGGGGCGCTTTGGGGTGAAGAAGAAAAAAAAAGAAAGAAAATTGGCAACAGATCTTAGCTCACGTGCCAATCTTTAAAAGAAGAAAAAGAAAAGTAGAGGTAACAACCTAGATTTGCGACTAGCATCTGAAGTCCAAGGAAAGTGTTGTTGGAAGCCCTGATCTATAGTCAGTCAGTCAGAAGCACAAGTAGTAACTTGGGCTTGTGCCTAGCTTCTGAAGTGGGGTTGGGGGGCAGTCTTGTAGGACTGAACTCTTAACCTGTGGGATCTGCTGCTATCTCTGGGTAGAAAGTGTCAGAATTGTGTTGAATTGTGGGACACCCAGCTGGTGCCAGGAGAGTTGCTTGTTATTGGTGTGGGACCCCCCTACACACACAGACACGTTGAAATTTGTCTCAGAACACCAGAATAGTCAGGTATTATAAATGTTCATTTTTGTCAAGAGCAATAGTTTATAGTCAGGTATTGTGAAGCCTTTTACTAAAACGTAACCTTTTGCTCTCTTCCTTGTCCCAGCACCCTTTAGCACTGGCTGTCATCTCTCCTGGGGAATGACTTGCCGATATCCTGACTGGAGACGTTTGGCTTTGAATATATTTAAAGATGCTTCATTTCCCTTGTTGTCTTTGTCTACACACTGCTAATTATCACCTGAGTCCCAGCCGTTCTCTGGGAATCAATGGAGGGCTTGCAAAAGCATTTTCTAGACCCTGGGGACCTGCAGATTTTTGATCTGTTTCTTTGATTGTGCTATCCCTTTTCTTCTCAGTTGTACCTCACCAGACAGATAGTGGTATTTCAATTGATCCTTGTTGTTTGGGCTGACTTCCCAACTTCAAAAGATACAGTATTGCAGCAAACCATTACACATTTTCTTGGGCATCTATTCAACAAATGTGTCTTCAGTGTCTCCTATAGGTAGAGCCCTAAGAGTCAGGAAAACTAGAATGATTTAGTTAAAATCTCCACCTTCACACAGACCACAATCCTGTAGGAGAGCAAGAGAGACCAGTGAAGAGAGAATTACAGTATGGTGTAATAAAGTCAGTGAGGAGTGTCTGCAAAGGCATTATAAGATCGCAGAGGAGGGGGACTTCATCCAAGGACCAACGATCTGGGAAGTCTCCCACAGGAAGATGTATCTGAACTAAATCACAGAGCATGAGTTTGAGTTGGCAGATGAAGGAGGGGAGCAAGTAGGTGGGCAAGGGAGGGCATTGTACTGAAGAGTATGGATTCCTTTATTCACTTCTAGTGCATTTGATAACTATTGGCTGGCTCAGCAACTACTCTGTGCCATATGCTATGCCAGACACCCAGAATATGACTTTGAATAAGAAAATCCAGATCCTTCCCACCCCTCAAAGATCTTATTTCCAAGTCATCAAGTGTCAGGATATGGTAAACACAAGTCATGATCAGAACACAGAGCAGAGTTGGGATGTGGGCAGGATGGGCTTGGAGGTGGAGCTCAAGCAGCCCCATATGGGCTCCAAGGGATTCAGATACCAAGTAAGGAGCAAGAAGAGATGACAACCGAGCAGCACACAATGCCAGATCCCAGTAGATTTCTACTGTCAGACCAGGCAGATGGGCCAGATCTTTGTTTTTCGAAGGTCCTTCTACCAAAGATGGGAAAACCTGGAAACAAAGAGACCAGCCACTTTGTTTTCATTCAGTTCAACAAATACAGTCCACTGTGTGCAAGCCCTAAAAATGCAAAGGCAAGAAAGCCAAGTCCTGTGTTCTCCAGGAGCATGCTTCTCAGCAGCAAAGAAATTTACACACCAAGCTCGATTCTGGAAGTTTTCCATAGAAATGAAATGATGCCCTCTTCCCAGCTTCAGGAGGTAGTTTGAATGGTATAAGTGAAAGCTAAAGTGGACTTGAATTTGCTAAATCCCCAGGTCTGGGTACCATTTCATCCATTGGGAAAAGGTAAATCTACTGGAAAGAAAAAGGGGTTGGAGATTAAATGACGATCAAAATGATTACAAACATAGCCTGATTCGAAATAAAAAACATGTGACCCGCAAATGTCACCAGACAACGAATTGTATTCACTGTGCAGAGATGGGCAGTGACGGTTTAGCATATACGTTTTGATAATAAGGACCTCCAAAATACAACTTTTATCTGATTCTCCAGTGCAGGGGCTAATTAAAAAGAGTTATCAAGCACAGGGTGAGAATCCAAAAGCTGAGCAGTCAGAATTCAGGAAGGTACTTCCTGAGCAATGTCTTCATCAACAAAACAGGAAGTATCCTTCTTGGAAGACTGAACAGTCGGGTTCTTAAAGGAACAAACCACAGAGGTCTAAAGGGCTCCTCTTTCTACACCAAAGGTCACCCAACTGGAAAAAATGAGATGACCACGTGATTTAATATTGTCTCTGAAAACCAACTAAATTCCTTCAAAAAAGAATCTAGTTTTAAATTAGATCAGAATTGCAGGATAATGTCCTAAATGTAATACAAGTTTCAATATTTTATTTCAACAAATGCCTATGTCTTACGTGGCAAGATAGTACAAAGATGGAGCTGAGTTCCTATTCTCATGAAGTTTTTCATTAAATAGAATTTGTTCATGTATTTAAATATAGTTCATTGAATATGATTCTGGGCTAGATTTGCTGAACAGAGGAGAGTAAAAACAACACAGGTCCTCTCTGCAGGGGACATCACCTTTCGGGAGGGAGATGGAAACACAGCAGGTAGCTGTAATATGATGTGGTGAGGTGAGCTAGAGATGCATGCAGGGTTAGGAGAGAGATGGCAACCCACCCTGGGAATGGGGGAAGGAGCCCTCAGGAAGGTGTCTTAAAGGAGATGAGGCTGCATTAAAGTGTAAACAGAGGAGAAGAGGTAAGTAAGGACAGATAAGCTAAGGCAGAGCAGTGGAGAGAAGAGCCTTCCATCCTTGAGCGACAGCGTCAACAGAGGCCAGAATTCAGAAATCACCCAGAGGGCATGAGCTCTGGCCAGCAGGTCAAAGTTCCTGGAGAACGGAGGACAAGGCAGGGCATGGTGAAAGATGAGACTGGATGGGGAGGAAGGAAGGCACCACACCAATGGGGGTCTGATGTAGTGTGCTAAGTTCTGTGGGCTTTTTCCTGGAAGCATTAGGGTGACACTGAGAGGCGTGCCCCAAGGAATTCTAGCGTTCAGAATTGAAGGGAATGTGGCCAACAGCAGAGAGCCCTGAGCCAAAGTGGGATCCATCACCTAGACTGACTTCTTACCCCGGTCCCTTACTTATCAGGTGGGCTCATTACTTAACGTCCAATTTTCTTTTCTGTAAAACAGAGATAATCACGCTTACCACAGATGTTGCTATAATGACTCAACTAGAAAAGACATAGAATGTTCAACTAGATACGATGGGAGAAGCCCTTACAACATGAGTAGGACATAGCAAGGACTGAGTCAGTGTTTGGAGAATGTGTTACATTCCACAAAGGGTATTGGAAGTGATGTGAATTTAGGTGGCACTTAAATTAATATTTTTAATGTTAATTATTGTATATTCATTGAATAGTAGAAAAATTATGACTAGTATGTGAAAACTGATTTCATTTATATTATGGCTTAGCAAAAATTTAGCTAAGTTTAAAAAGAAGTTCAAAGAATATATATATTTTTTCTTTTCATTTTTTTTGAGGAAGATTAGCCCCGAACTAACTACTGCCAGTCCTCCTCTTTTTTGCTGAGGAAGCCTGTCCCTGAGCTAACATCCATGTCCATCTTCCTCTACTTTATATGTGGGACGCCTGCCACAGCATGGCATGCCAAGCAGTGCCATGTCTGCACCCAGGATTCGAACCGGCGAACCCCGGGCTGCCGAGAAGCGGAACATGTGAACTTAACCACTGCTCCACCAGGCCTCCCCTTCAAAGAACATTTTTAATAACATAAATAGCAGTAGAGTTGCTACAGATATGATGAATATAGCAAAAGAAACTCTGAAGGTGGTACACAGAAGTACGAAGTTTGGGAAACCAAACTCAAAGGGTAGCTTTAAATAAAGGCTGTTGCAAGTGATGCTGATGAGAGACATGGGGGTTGAAGTAAGACCATAAACACATGCATCTGATGTTTCAGCAAGGGGAGAAATTTGCGAAATGTTTAGTATGACAGTCAGCATGAATGGGTGATTATTTGAATGGAGGAGAAGAGGGAGAGAGAGAGAAGCCTCTGATAAATGGGAAACTCAGGCTGGTGGCTGTTCAAGTGGACCATGGGGCCCAAAGGCATTGAGCCATTTAGAGAATGTAGAGGGAAGCAGGTTTAGATGCAGGCATTCCTCTCGTGTTTGCAGTGTCTGCTGGGCATTCAGAAGCTGCTGGCAAGTCAGATGTGTGGGCTAACAGCTCACAAAAGTCATATGGTATAAATTAAAGACAAATGTTTGAGAGTTTGCTTTTGTGTTTCTTTCAACAAATATTTATTTAGCATTTACTATGTACCATTGTCATGCTAGACAATGGATATGCAATTTCAAGCAAACAGATGCAGTCTGTTTTCACAGAACTTAGAATTTGGAGGAGGAGAAAAGTCTAAGGCAAATAACCACACAAAGTTATGTAATTTAACGTCATAAATTAGTGTTATGAAAGAAAAAGGCCGGAGGATACAAGATTGAGACCCGACTCTGATGTTTAGGAAATATCTCTCTGATGTAAAAGCTCTAAAGTGACACCTGATGGTGAGAGCCAGAGAGCTGGGTAAAGAGTTCTGGGCGTATGGGGTGGGGTTCAAACTGTGAGAATAGCTGTGAGGGCTTGTGATAAAATGTGGACAGTGAAAATAGCAATGGGTTGCAGATGGACCCTGGATGTAGCCACCTGTGAGGGGTGGGCCTCTGAGGAGGCTGAGAGGATGAAGCAGGAGCTGCAAGAAAAATCAAGACAGATGGGGCCTTAGAAGCCAGGGTGTCTGAGAGCCTCGAGGAGAAGGGAGGAGGCACACTGGGAGATGCTGGCAAATTGGCCAATAAAATAAGGCCATTTTTGACTTGGAAGTGTTATCCCGAAATAACTTTTATTCAGAGGGGGATGAGTGGATGCTGGGCCCAGGCCTCTAGGCCCGCATGCCTGTTCCCTGTCCTGACCCAGGGGTGCCATGAGAGGGTGTGGGGACCTGCTTGAAGCCCTCACTTTCCCTTTGCAATGCTTGTCTTTCCTGAGTTTCAGCTTCCTTATCCGGAAAACGGGGACAAAATATCTTTTTCCTAATTCCGGGCACAGTATAAGCATTAGATAAAAAAAGGAAAAAACATAAATGGATGAGTGAGAAGGAAAGTGAGATCAGGGATGTGTGGCACCTAGCATTTAGTAAGTGCCAGATAAATGTTGATTCCCCTTTCTTTTTGCTCCATCCTATTTGTGCAGCACAACTCAGATTGACTCCTTAAAAAAATCAAAAGCAAAAACAGACAAACAGACAACAACAACAAAGCTCCCTCTGATGCTCAAGGGTACCACTAACGTCTTCCTCTCCTGGACTCCCACGGCCGTCAATGGACACCTCGAGTATAATACTGATCATATCAGAGACTAATTGTTTTCAATGCACCTATTTTCTATTGAGGAAGTGGATTGTTTTCTAGAAATACTGTCTTACTTGAGTTTGCATTTCGAGTGCCAAGCACTAGAAATACATACTTTCCAATTTCAATAAAAATCTGTAATATGTAATTATAGATTAAATTAATGATCCCCATGGAAACAGTGTTATTTCAGTCATTTTGCGTTGATGACCTGATGTAGCTCAGAGAAATGATGTGATTTTGCCCCAGGTCTTCTAGTTGCTTCATAGCAGAGATGGGACTGAACCTGTGCCCTTTGAGTTTAAATAGTGTGTTCCTTTCTATGCCAGCATCCTGAGAAAAGAGAACACGAAAGAAAGGTGGGGTCAGACAGCAGAATAGGTCTCTAAGTGCAGGCAGGTAGGAAGGGTAAGTGAGCACTGAATGATTCCACCTCGTCCTCTCTTATTCTCCACATTTCCAAAGCAGAAAAAGTATGTGCACTCCACAGAATTACCTTCATAAGCTTCATATAAATAAGGAGCCAAAGAATCGAAATGTGCGCTGCGAGACACTTAACTGATTCCCAGGGTGGTAATAGCTCTCTCTGGGGAGAGAAAGAAGGAAATAGGATTGTGGGTGGAGATTTTAGCTGTCTGTAAATTTTTTATTTAAAGAGCTGAAATAAATCTGATGGGATGATAACATCTGTTAGCTGTAGGTGGTGAATACACAGGTGGTGTTGTAGTCCACACTTTTTAAAATGTTTTAAATATGTCTACTTTTTTTTAAGAAATGAAGCTCTCCTCCATTTCCTCCTCAGCCCACAGGTCTCTGAAGCCCTCACTGGCTCATGGTGGACAAGCAATGGGAACTAAATGATTGTCAATCTGCATCAGAGGATAAGGAGGAAAAGGCAGGGTCCTGGCAGGAAGCGGGCAGAGTCTGTGAGACAGCGGAATTCATGTGGAAGAGGAGAGGGCTGCCATGCGAGAACCTGTGTGAGATACTAAGAGAAGGACCCCTCCTGGAAAGCCCCAGAAGTTGAGGACGAAGAGCGGCCATGCCTATATTGCTCAGCTGCCTGGAGGAGCAGAATGAACCCTTCTTCCTCTCATTCTAGGACCAAGCTTCATGGAAAGAGCCTTTCTTCTGCACTGGCAAAATTTAAACATTCTCCAAAAAAGGAACTTAAAACTTTCCTTTTCTCTCTGTGAAAACCTGATAATTCCATGATAGATATCTCAGGCTAAGAAAATAAAATTGTCTCCATTCTTATTGCTTCATAATCATGCTAATAATAACAATCTGTCAATGGTGAATTCTCTCTTAAATATTAGAAAACAATAAAAATGAAAAGATACAGCACATAGCTCTTGCTATTATACCACACAGATTTCATAATCTTTAGCAACTATCTGTGTTTTGATCACACTGGATAAATATACATTTTTAGACTTTCAGAATTGACGTTTTCCCCCTTTTCCAGGAAAAATGTTGATACCGACTCAATAGTGCCACCTGGTGGTTATATGTCATAAGTCATCCGAACTAGAGGGTTTTTTCCCCTCATATCTTAGGCAACAGAGTCCCCTGAGGAATCTAAAGTTTATTAAGAATAACTAAGGTTTACTGAGAAATTCCTTAGCTGTGTGTCTGATGAGATCTCAGGTGCTTTCGTTTATTTAATTTTCACAAAACCTGATGAAATATGCTCTCATTTTGTGTCTTGGGGGAATGGGGGGTAGGATAGAAATCTTACAGAAAGTCTTGTAGCTGGTACTGCCGAAGTGACACGTAGACTCAGGACTTCTGATTCTGTATCCTGTCCCCATTGTACATCATAGCCTCAACAATGCTTGGCTGTCTGTCTTACAAAGACACAAGTCAGTAAATTGCCATTTCTGAAAATGAGATAGATTTCAAAATGGGTGTATTCATTCACTCATTCATAAAGCATACATTTGGCATTAACTACAGGCTGCCAGAACACTTTATTAGGTCATGTCACGTTGGAGATAGAAACTAATCAGATAATGACAGTTATTGAGCATCTAACAGCCTAGCAAAGATGACCACAGTTAGAACTCAAACATCCTCAGGAGCACCAGAGATCATTATGGCCACTGTGGAAAAGTCACATGATAAAAACAATCTCTTGAAAACAATTGAGCAGTGAATTTAAATGATCCATGAAGCAGCTGTGGTTCTCTATTTTTTTTTTTTTGTTTTTTAGGAAGATTAGCCCTGTGCTAACGTCTGCTGCCAATCCTCCTCTTTTTGCTGAGGAAGACTGGCCCTGAGCTAACATTCATGCCCATCTTCCTCCACTTTTTTCTATATGTGGGATGCCTGCCACAGCAGGGCTTGCCAAGCAATGCCATGTCCACACCTGGGATCCGAACTGGCGAACACTGGGCGCAAAAGTGGAACGTGTGAACTTAACCACTGCACCACCAGGCTGGCCCTGTGGTTCTCTAACTTGATAAGCAAAATATTGGCAAGATACGCAGTATCCCTTACCCAAACCATTTGGGCATTTGAACCTGCTTTGTCACAGAGCTGTTTTAGTCAGGTTGACTATTGCTAACTTGTGCAACAGAGAAGCCCTGAAATCTCAGTGGCTTAAGTACAATAAAAACTTATTTTTCGCTTGTATCACAGTTTGATGTGGGTTCAGCAGCTGCCTGTTATCCTGTACCTCTTTCCTTCTTGAATCTACATCTGGAAAGCATGATCCCCAAGGTTGCTGCAGCAGGGAGAGGAAGAGATGAAGGAGGCACGCCAGTTTAATGGTCACTTCTGTGCTCAGTCCATTGGCCAAAAGTGGTCATATGGCCCAACCTAACTGCAAAGACTGAGAATAAGAGAAGCACACGGAGATGTGGGGAGCTTCAGTGTCTGCACCAGGGCCGAAAGCAAAACAAGTGACAGTTGGCCTATAAATTTGTATGAATGGAAAAAAAATTAAAAAGAAACTTGACTTACTGGAAGGCATTTGTGAGACAAATAGTTCTCTGAAAACGCTGGCAAAAAGATTTTGAAAGTCAGTAAATGGAAAGAAGTGTAATAACGTCTTACTGGGAAAAACTCGTTGTGAGTGGCAGGTTTCCATTTGTATTAATTCTTCCTTTGGCATTCTGGATTTTTCTGTGTCCTTTAGCAAAAGAAAGACATTATACAAGGTGCCATTAGCAGCACCTTGTTTACTTTTGAGATCAGATAATATCGCAACTTTCATCAATGGTTTCTTGACTATGTTTTATCACTTTGTGGTTTTTGTTATAACAGTATTTGCTGGTATGTCACACTTAATTGTGTCTACTGGTTTGTGGTTATATGAAAGTGGCAAGATAGATTTTTACTTGTCACCCTCTCATACTTCTTGAGATCAGAGAGATATTTTTGTACATAGTAACATCTCAGAATTTATCAGCAGGGTAAAAATTCAGATTCTTTAATTTTACAAGTAATTGCTTCTAAAACCATGTAGCTTGGCTTGCCTTCACTTTCTCCACAGCGCTCATGAATCTGAGATCCTCTCCAGTTCAAATCAGAAGAAAACCAGGTGGAATTAAGTGACCGTCAAGCCTATGATAAAGAGAGACAGGACCCCACCTGAAAGAGAATCAGGGAGTCTAAGTGACAACAGGAGAGACAAAGAAAGATGGACTCTAGGGCGGAGAGTTTCAGAGAGCCCAAGTGAAGTTGACCTCTTAGGCAGCTCCAAAAGTTGCCAGCAAAACCCACCATGGCTTTTGCTGAACATTCTTCTGGACTCTAGCTGGCCATGAGCGTTCTTTGGTTTGCTAGTTTTAAATTTTGGTGTTGATAGCAATGCTTTCCACTAACAGCTGAGGCTACCCTGTCTTTCCAAGATTGAGGACATAGTAAGAGCCCTACAGAAAATAGTGTAAAATGACAGCAACCAAATGCCTTGCAATATGTTACAAATGTGCTTACGAGATCTAAATGTGCTTCCCCTCATGGAGTCCTCACCGCAGAAGATTAGCTAAATAGGTGTCACTAAGCTTGGTTTCATAGGCACCGAAGATTAACATTAAGCCAGGTGTTGAAAGTAGCTTGACTAGTTGAGCCAGTAATAGAATCCAAATCAACGGACACCCTCTTTTCATGCTGGATTACCTGTGCTTTTAAAATATGTATAAGGGAACACATTTTCAAATCTTGGTGTAGAATTCTAGGCATTATCGCAGAGCATCTTAGTCTCTACTTTTGAAAACTTATTAATGGGGGACACCATAGTGCTAGTAAACTGTTTATCTTTACTTGATGAAACATTACAATGTTATTAAAAATAATTAGCATAAACATTGGATCATCATATATAAATATGCTTGTAATGGTATATGAAAATGGTAAGTGAAAAAAGTTGAGCACAAAAATATAAGGTTACTATATATATACCTATGAAACACAGTACACATAATGAAATGGTAGGAAGAAAAACTCCAACATTCACTATGATTGTGTTAAAATGGTGGGATTTGGAATGATTTTTCTTTTCTTTTTTCTTTCGTTATTCAAATTTCCATAATGCTATGGCTTTATAACCTTTAGAATAACTTTCAGAATAATATCATTATTATTAATAATATATTAATATGTAACCATATGATATTTTATATTAATATACAATATATATAAATCTTCCTCGAGTTATGATAGGCTTACATCCCTATAAACCCATCATAAGTCGAAAATACTGAATCATAAGTAAAAAATGCACTTAATACCCCTCACCTGCCCAACATCCTAGCTTAGCCTAGCATACCTTAAGCGAGCTCAGAACATTAACATTACATTACACAACATTACGTTAGCCTGCAGTTGGGCAAAATCATCTAACGGAAGCCTATTTTATAATAAAGTGTTGAATATCCCAGGTAATTTATTGACCACTGCACTGAAAGTGAAAAACAAAATGGTTGTAAGTGTATTGGTGTTTATCTTTGCGGTCGCATGGCTGACTGGAAGCTATGACTTGCTGCTGCTGCCCAGCATCATGAGAGAGGATCCTACTGCATGTTGCCAGCTGGGAAAAGATCAAACTTCAAAGTACGGTGTCTACTAAATGCATATTGCTTTTGCACCATTTTACAGTAAAAAGCTCGAGTTGAACCATCATAAGTTGGGGACCATCTGTATATTAATTATTATTATTGCTGTTATTATAGTGGGAAACACCCAATTCCCCCTTGTAGCTGACTGGAAGTATGGAAGGGCTGCCAATTTGGCTGTTACTATTGACTGTGATTCAAAGCGCCCAATCGGAACATAGGTTTTATTAAAGTCATTATTTTAGTGTACGTATATATACCTATTTTCCGCTTTAAGATTTGGATTTAGAGAAAAACATCCACAATACAGCATTGAGACATTTTCCTAGCTTCTCTAATGCCTTTTACTTAGGATCCGAAAGATAAGGCACAAATTTGAAAATACGGAAAAGCAGATGCCCTCGCTCCTGACAGTGCCCTCGTTCCTCTTCCTCCAACGCTGCTTGTTTTCCCCAGAGGAGCTGGAGAGCAAAGCCTCTGGTAACGATCAGCTGAGGTTTGGGATGATCTCATCAGTTCCAAGCTGTGTTCAGCAAAATGCTAAACGGGCAGGCTGGGAAGCACTATTTTGAAGGTAGTAAAATACTCATCAAGTCTGTGTACCCACGGATGGCATCCCAGTTTTGCTGACCTGGGTGATTAAATTTGCACACCCAGCCCAGAAATAATGGGCTAGTTTACTTTGCAGTGAGGAAATTGCCAGGATCACTTTCAAACTAATTCATCTACATTTGGGGTTTGGGTGTGATGAGGTGAAGGAAAGAGGTCTAACATATGTCCCGTTTGCTGCTGTACTCAGAAGAGTGATCGTGTCCTCCAGAGCATCACATACAGAGACAGAAAACAAGAGAAAATAGAAATCACAAAAATCCAGCTGTTTCATGATTCTTTTCTATTGAAAAGAAAGAGAGGTGAAGAAAAAGGGAGGCAAGGAAGGCAGAGAGTGGGAAAATTCCTAAAGCTCAAAGTGTCAGAACTTTTCAGCAATGTTTCAAGATATTCTTACTTAGAAGGGTTGTCTCTAAAATATCTCAGCCTAAGAACCAGTGCTTCCTCTCACCACACCAATAACTTTTATTAACAAGAAAGCAGAAGATGAAAAGATCTCAGTGTGACTATCCAGAGGGCTAAATAAGGAAAAGCAATGGTTTGTTGACTAAACGGATTTTAGGCTCTCTTTTGAGACAGATTGTCGACTCATGCTTCTCTTGTAATTGCAGAAATGTCAACATTGACTGATTGATCAATCCATTCATTCATTCATTCAAACTCAAGAAACATAGAGCACCAACTTTTTGCCAGATCCCGGGCTGAGCACTTAGAGGCAATGCAGACTCTTGCTACTACAGTGTGGTCCATGAACCAGCAGAATTGGTATCACCTGGGAGTTTGTTAGAACAGCCCAATGGCAAACCCCACTCCAGACCTAGTGAATTCAAGCCGAATGAATTCAGCAAAATGCACAGGTTTTTGTGTACACGTTAAACTGAGAGAAACTTTGTGTTAGACAAGGTCCTAGAATCTAGCAAGCTCGCCATCTAAATGTTGTGGTACCTGCCCTTTTGAAATGCTTCCGTTATTGGCTCCCAAGTCTGGCACATGGGGGCCACCTCTTCTCAGTTCCTGAGACAAAGGTGACCATCAAATTTTCAAACTATGAGCAATTTTTAAGCCTCGGTTTCTTCATCTGAAAACATTGCAGAAAACTCTACCCCCAACGATATTTCCAAGACTTACCTGAAACAATATTTGCAAAACCTGTATGAGAATGACAGGCTCATATTAAGCTCTTCATAGTCATAATGACTTCCTATAGCTCTCTTTCCTGCAGCTCCTTACCCCATCTATACTCACACATGTTATTCTTGAATAAACACGAACTCTTCCTTCCTTTTCATACTTTCTGGACCATCCAAGACCCCACTACTCATTTTAGGTTTTGGTGTCAAGGTCTTTACCAGTTTAGAGCTTGAGGGCGGGGCTATTTTGCTCTGCCTTGGAAGCCAAGTTGAACTCAGGTATCTGAGTTGGAACACCTGATGGCCACTCATATGGCCTAGACCTTGGTCAAAGTGTTTAACCTCTCTGTGGCTTTTTTCCCTTTGTGGTAAAATGGTGGTGATAATATCAGTTATTTGTCACTGTACCACGTTGATTATTAAGACTCCTTGTAGCTGTCATTCTTTTTTCTATCCCCTTAATTCTATACTCAACCTAACTCTTTAATTGTTTGTGTTCTTCCTGTGTGTGAATTTCTAGTCATTCATTCATGCAATAGGTACTTATTGCCTACTGTGTGACAGGGATTTTGTTGTGCTTTATAGCTTTGTGGGTGAGCACACACACATACATACATATATATATATATATATATATATATATATATATATATATTTCTCCTTGCAAATAGTCACATATTTATAAATAATTACACATATTATGAAGTGTTCTTATTTGCAATAATTTGGTTACCACGAAGAGGACCTAAATAAAAAGACGTATACTTGGCATTTTAAATGACCCTTGTAGAAAAGCATTAAAAGCAACCAGCAGAGGGCAGAGTACCCTAACAAAAGGGGAACAGATATCTCTCAAAGCCCTAATCCTCCTCTCTCTTTAGATGGTGTTGCCTGGTTCCTGCTGTTCAGGATTGGAGACCCTCAAGCAGCTTATTGGGATCTTGGGGAAAGGCTTAGAGAACTTGGGAGGGGTTCCGTCCTTTCAGTCTCCTAACTGCTTCTCCATCTCTAGAGAGCCAGGAAAATGGTTAGGAGCTCAGACTCAACATAGACTTGGATTGGAATCCTAATATTTCCACTCACTGAAATGCAGCCTAGGGTGAGTTATTTAACATCCTAAACTTCAGTCGCCCTCTCTGTAAAATGGGAATAGCATTACTACGCACTTTGTTGCACTAGTTATTCAGAGGCTAGTCAGAGGACTAAAAGACAATGTACGTGGTAAGTACTCAATCAGAGTGTTGTTACGCCAAATATTGGACTATGGAGGCCACTGTTGGGATTAACCCTTGCTGTCTTTCTCCTCATACAGAAGAGTAGGGAAACAAATTCAGTCTTCAGAGGCAATTGGGTGATCTGATCTTAGAAGGAAGGGAGACAAAGCAAGCAAGACTAATAGAAGTTCCCCTGTATGCCAGGCTCTGTATCAGCCTTTTATGGGCATCATCTCTTTAACCCTCACAAAAAGCCATGAGGTAAGTGCTATTTTAGTTTTATATGTGAGAAAACTGAGGCTCAGAAAAGCCAGGTATTTGGGCAAGATATAAACCCAATAGGCAGTTTAAAATATTCAAATATAGGACTATCAGACTAGAGAGCCCATGGTCTTTCTGTTGTTCAGTAAAATTACGGCAACGTCAGAATAACCTTTCAAATGATTGATGCCAATCAAAATGCTTCACTGAGTGATTAATTGGATCACTCATTCATTCATTCAATAATTATTTACTGAATATCTACTGTATATTTTGCTAGATGTTGAGATTTCAGAAATGAATAATAATGTGTGGTCTTTTTACTCAAGGAGCTAAATTTAGTAGGATGAAGGATATAAACAATCATTATGCAGGTATGCAAAAAGGACAAAATATATCAATAATTAAAATAGTATGGGATACACTATAAAATATAAGTTATTGTTTTGGAGATATGGAACAGCCATAAGGGTGAGTCATTTATACCCCTTTGTAAGAGAGAAGCTTCCATGAGGAGTATAGTTGCCTGACAGCCTCCAGCTATCACACCTTTGATATTGCCCACGATGTTCGGAGCAAGGCCGTGCTCTCCTCAGGCTGTGTTGGACTAAGCCATTCCTGCTGAATGCAGGAATCCTCTAGTGGGCAGTCTCTGCCCCAGACTCCCCTTCAGCCTGACTCATTCTAGGAGCTGCAGTATGCTCTGAAGCTCTTCATTGCCAATCCACTTTTCTCGTTCTCCTTTCACAGGTGTCAGACCTACATCATTATCTAAAGGTTCTCCTTAACTTTCTCCTGCTCCCTCTCCCCTGTATCCCTCGTCAGGATTTCCTCTGATAAATATCTTGCACATTGAATTCCATCATGATATCTGTTTCTCAGAAGAACCTGAACTCACACAGAAGAGAATTGGCCAGCTGTCCTCGGGGAAAGGCAAAGATTATTATAGAGGGTGCTTGAGCTTGAATTGTAGGACTTTAGAACTACTGTGAAGCTCATTCTGACACATAACAGTAATAGGTCGGTACACGGTAGCTCTCATTCCTTTCCTAACTACTAAACTGTCAGCCTCAAGAAGTCTGAGGTTACGTGCAATATAACATATATATATAACTGTATAGAGATAATATAATATATATATATATATATAAAATCTCTTTGGGAATATAACAACTGTTCGATATACATCTCTTGAGTCAAGAAGTGACTAGTCACAATGTCATAGCAATCACAAGCCAAGTTGTTCAGCTTCCCCTGCTCCTACTGTCCCCTTTACCTGATTCACCTTCCCTGCTCATCTTCAAGACCCACCCTATGGCCACTTCTCTAAAGAGCATGACAAATGAGCCCTCTCTTTTCTTTAATCTTCACAGTGCTGTGATTGGGCCAGGCTTGGGCCGTGAATTTCTCTCTGCCTCATAGTAGACTTTTCAGTGCACATGTGTATACACCACAGATCAATCCTAGTATCTACCTCTAAGAGAAATAAGCATGCTCCAGTCTCCAGCCAAGTGTGGAGGATTGGTAAGTAAGGAGAAGGGGAAGGAGGCACAGTCTTTATATTGTGTCATCATGACCAGCTTCACTTGATAAAGGGTGTTAGACCTGGAGAAGACCCCTGACCCACCATAATAGGCTGGTCAGTGGCTGAAGAAGAGATCTAGCATTTAAAGCTCTGTTCAAACAAGGTCAAATTAGTCAGCAATTAGCATGGAGAATAACGTGGTTCACTGCTAACTAGGAGAAGACAATTTGACTCTTGGGGAAAGAAGCTGCCCTCCTCACCACCAGCCATGAAATCTCGAGTGGCAGCAGCAGCATCTTAACATCTTGGAAAGAATCTGCCTCAGAAAGAAGCTGATCAAATGAGAACAGAGCCAAGTCAAGAATGGAGAGAACCAGGTCGTGTGCCAAGCACGTCTGAAATGAGCCCTACATACAGGCTTTCTGTTATGTGAACCAATGCAATTTTCTTTATACTGTGTAAGTGGTTTGGATTTTCTACTCTTGCAAACGGCAGAGTTCTAACCAGAGCAGCCAGTTTATAGAGATCATTGGATCCCAAATGGCTTCCCACAGCCAGTTTTAAGGAGTATCAGACTTTCTGCACTAGTGTGTCCTTATCCTGCTAAGAGTCTCCTCTCCCCAATTTCCTCTTGAACATTTTCAATAAAACCCCATTATATTTAAGAAAACTTGAGTGAGTCTCAGATCCTTATAGGCAAAGGTGTCTGATTAGCCCATTGACTTGTATTGGCCATTTCTCCCCACTGCATTAGAATAAATGCTATGAATTATGTATCTTTTAATTCCCTACCACAGAGACTTCCAAGTTAGGTGACCTATCAAAATTACCTGAGAAATTTTTTAACAACCAGCTCCTGTGCTGGGCCGCCTTCATGGGGGTGTAATCTATGCACCCCATGCTTAGAAGGACCCTGCATTTGGTTTTATGTTCTGCTATCACCATCTTGAAATTGTTAATAATTTTAACAAGGGGTCCTCATGTCCATTTCTGCACTGGGCCCTACAAATTATGTCGTTAGTCCTGCTCCAGTGCCTCAGACTTAAGGTGGTGATTCAGAAGCTCTGTGGTCAGCTCAGGGAAACAGCTCTCTTCTTACAATAACTGCCACAGGGTCTAACACCCAACACATCCTAAATCTGTCCCTGTTTAAATGAATTGAAAGTTTCAAATAAATTGATTTATTTAAATTTGCTTGAGGGAAGCATCATTCTTGTGAGTGGAAAGAGCTCTTGAAAAACCTCATAGATTCAGAGATTTGGGGAGATAGAAGGACCTTTAAGATGCTCATTCCAACTGGTTTTCCATGTAGGCTGCATATTGGAGTTACCTGGGGCAGGGAACACCAATGGCCATACCCAAGCCCAGACCCTAAATGTTTTGAACTCAATTGATCTGAGGTGGGGTCTGGGGATCACCATTTTTAAAAGTCCCTGAAGGGATTCTAGTATGCAACCAGAGTTCAGACCACTGACATAGGCTAATGTTCTCATTTTACATTTGAGGAAATGAGGATCCTCTAAAGGAAGTGGCTTATCCAACATAATACTGAGCACCACGGACAGATCAATCGTTAGTTTCTTCTGTGGCCTATGAGTGAATGATGAATCAGAAAGTGGACTTCAGAATCTTCTGCTCATTTTCCTTCCTGATGCCAGTGATCAGAACTGGTCACCTGTCCACTTTGATCGACCCTACTGTCCTCACCAAGTGAGTTCGGTAAAAATCGGTGACTGATTATGTTCTGTTTCCCACTCTCACTTACTGTAAGGAAATTGTTAGAGCAGAGTCACTTCCTACCATTAGACACTAAGACATGTACTATTTTAAATGATGGAGTAAAAGAGTAAAAGCAATAAATGTACTAATGATTCCTAGTATCTTGAAAAACGAAGTGTGCGGAAAGAAGGTTGCATTGCAGAAAGACACCGCTGTGGCTGTCTCTTGATAAACACACCTGAACTAGGGCTATCTCCACACCCTTGTCTGTTCCTCCAGGCATGGATTTAGCCTCAGTGTAGGTCACGAAGGGTCAGGGCAAGTCCGTTCAGCTTCTCCAGTGGCCAAAGTTAGTCATCTAGTGCTTTGAGGTCACAGGTGCAGCATTGAAGAGAAATCAAAACAAATGACTAACAGGTCAGCTTCTTTGTCTTCTAGCCTTTATTGTGTGAATTTACAGAAAGCCAGGAGCAGAAACATTAAAAAAGGAGAGAATGCTTACTTCTCTCATAGTCCTTATTAGGCTGTGTTGTCACTATTAATTTACTTGTCTGCTATTGTCACTAAAATTTTAGCACCTTTCATATTGAACAACCCTGGAATGTGGATGAAACACAGAAGGGAATCAGCAAATGCCTGTTGAATTAATAATATACACCCATGGATTTGTACACACATATCATCTCTGTGTAAGAAGGCCAAATATCACTTTTAAATACTATCTACATTTTTTAATAGATTTTATCTATTAGAGCACTTTTAGGTTCACAGTGAAATTGAGTAGAAAGTACAGAGATTTCCTTTATGCCTACTCCCCCCGACACATGTACAACCTCCCACATTATCAACATTCCCCACCCGAGTGGTGCATTTGTTATAATCGATGAACCTACATTGTTACAACATTAGTGCCCAAAGTCCACTGTTTACATTAGGGTATATTCTATAGGTTTGGACAAATGACATGTATCCACCATTATCGTATCATATAGAGTAGTTTCACCGCTCTAAAAATCCCTCTGTTCTTTGCCTATTCACCACATCTTCCTGCTAACCCCTGGCAACTGCTTGTCTTTTTACTATCTCCATAGTTTTGCCTTTTCTAGAATGTTGTATAGTTGGAATCAAACAATATGTAGCCTTTTCAAATTGGCTTCTTTCACTTAACAACATGCATTTTTATTTCCTCCATGTCTTTTTATGGCTTGATAGCTCATTTGTTTCTAGTACTGAATAACATTCTATTATCTGGATGTACCTCAGTTATTCATCCATTCACCTACTGAAGGACATCTTGGTTGCTTGCAAGTTTTGGCAATTATGAATAAACATCCATGTGCAGGTTTTTGTGTGGACATATGTTTTCAACTCCTAGGGTAAACGCCCAGGAGTGTGATTGCGGGATCGTATCACAAGAGTGTGTTTAGTTTTGTAAGTAACTGTCCAATTGTCTTCCTAATTGACCGTACCATTTTGCCTTCCCAGAAGCAATGAAGGAGAGCTCCTGTGGCTCCACCTTCTCACCAGAATTTGCTGGTGTCAGCGTTTTGGATTTTGGCCATTCTAATAGGTGTGTAGTGGTATCTATTGTTGTTTCTATCTACCCTTTGAGTTAAAGAGTTTTTTGTCAGAAAAAAATTAAAGAAGTATAATTTACAATAAGAGAGTCACTGATTTTTTCTTATTTATCTTAATTAAGGATTTTACAAATAGATGTTTACATTTCCTTTAAAAAAATAAAAAGCAATATTTCAAGTGTCTTCTTAAAATAAATACCATTATGCCAAATTCACTTTTTACAGTTGTTTAATCCTTTTGGGCTGCTGTAAAAAAATACTAGAGACTGTGTGGCTTATAAACAACAGAAATTTATTTCTCAGAGTTCTGGAGACTAGGAAGTCCAAGATCAAGGTGCCAGTAGATTCGGTGTCTGGTGAGGGCCTGGTTCATAGATGCCTTGTCTTCTTGGTGTCCTCACGTGGTGGAAGGGGCAGAGGGAGCTTTCTTGGGCTTCTTTTATAAAGGCACTAATCTCATTCATGAGGGCTCCACTCTCATGACGCAATCATCTCCCAAAGGCCCCACCGGCTAATACCATGACCTTGGGAGTTAGGATTCAATAAATGAGTTTTGAGGGACACAAACATTCAGACCATAGCATGTCAGTAAGTATTAAAGGTGGTTGTAAACAAAATCAATACAGACAATAATAGCTTTCCTACATAAAAACAACAAACAGTTACAAAATCTAATGAAGAAAATAGTACAATAGTAACAAAAAAGATAAAATACCTACAGATAAGTCATTAGAGAAAATTAGCAAGACCTACGTGAAGAAATCGTAAAAAGCTACTGAGACTCAGAAAAGGACTTGAATAAGCTGGAAAGATATGTCTTGTGCTTGGATAAGAAGATCCAATATCATTGAGGTACAATTGTTTCCAAATTAGTCTATAAACTTAATGCAACCACAACAAAAACATCAAATTTTTTTAGATCTAGGCAATATCAATCTAACTTTCATGTGGAAAAGCAAATAAACAAGAATCATAATAGATTAACTATTGATTGTCTACCAGGGACTTTTCTAAGCATTGTGCATGTATTAAACAACACACTTTCATCAACAGTTTTAGGAGGAAAGCATTATTTCATTCTCACATTTACAGATGGAGAGTCCAAGAAACAGAGAATTTAAGTAACTTGACCAAAGTCACACAGCTAGAACATGGCAGAGGTTGTATTTGAACACAAACAATCTGACTTCAGAATTCAGAAGCTTAACAAAGAAACATCATTTAAAAAGAACAAGGAACATTCTGTGGGGGAAAGATAGTAATGGAGTGGACAAGTCCCGCTGATATCAAATCATATAACAAAGTTTGTAGAGAGTAGGCACAAATATATGTAGAACTGAATCAACAGAAGAGAAGAGAGCATCCAGAGATGATCCAACACATACATGAGAGTTCAGAATACGACAAAAGTGGCATTGTACATCAGTGGGGTAAAGAGATTGCTTTTCATAGATGTTACTGGAACCACATGGCAGCCACCTGGAATAAGCATCAAGGTGTATCCATACCCTACTCTTTGCATCACAATAAACTCCATGTGGTTTGACGATTTTGAACCCCCCCAAAATCATAACACTAGTAGAAAAATAAATAATTTTAAAAATTAGAGCGGGGAAGATCTTTCTTAGTATTACTAAAAGCCCAGAGGTTATAAAAGATCGGCAAATTTAATAAATTTGAAGCTGAAAAAGAAAATGCTGATAAGGATGTGGATGTGAAAAAAGAGATGAGTCAAAGATGACACCAAGTGTTTTGGTCTGAACAACTGGGAGAATACTGGGGACATTTTCTAAGATTGAAAATCTAGAAAGAGGCATTCTTTTTGTATCTAGAAAGGAACACTCTTTTTGTAAATTTTAGATGCCTTAAATAAACACATGGAATTAACATGTAGATAGTTAATCACCAGAGTCTAGAGTTTAGAAGACAAGGCAGGGCTGGAGATTGATTTTTGAGTTACTGGTGTAGACGTTATAATTATCAACTTAATTACATATTATTTAAGTCTTTTAAATATGTTCTCAGTATTAGTATTATAATCCATGCAATGCCTTTCACAAAGAAGCTCTTCTTGGATGCTTATAGCAGCCTAATCAGACTGGCACTTTTATCTCTATTTAACAATGAAACAAACTGAGTCCCAAGGAAGTTAAGACTCATCTATCTCACCCACATTGATTACTTCCCAGATATTCATTGAACATGTGCCCAAAACTATACCCTGTGCTTGGGAAAGACAACTAAAAAAGACAAAATTCATGTCCTCTAGTCGCTCCACGTCTAGAGAACGTGTTAGACAATGTAAACAAATAATTGCACAACTTACATTCTAATCAGTGGATTTTTAACCTTAACCTGTAACTTAAATTCAATTTTTATCCAACATTAAAAAAAAAAGTAAAAGATAAAGGAAAACGATAGACTACATTTCCTTTTTGATGCTTCGTGACATTGGAACTCTGTCTTTGCAGCCGACTGTCCTTAGAGATGGGCCATCTCTTAGCCACATCTCAGTCATCCAGTTCATGCTCCTCTTTGCTCCAACTACACATGTAGCTTGCCCATTAGATACTAGCTTTTCGGTCAGCTTGAAACTTCAGTACTTTCCTTTGTTGCACCATCAAATGCAGAATGTGAAGTCAATCCACTCCCTAACCACTTTTTCCTTTCCTGCCCCCCCCAGACATCATAAAATAGCAAAGAAGAATATATGAATAGCAAACATGAACAATATAATAATAGCAGATAGAAAGCTCATAGCTCTAAGCCAGGCGCTGTTAAGATGCTTTACACGTATTTACCACCACCAAGCCTTGCTCCTGAGCCTTGCTCACTGTTGAACGTGCGAGGAGGTGAGCCGAGTTTTTCCCAGTACCTCTGATGATGTAAGTGTTATCTTCACAGGGGACTAGACAAAAATAAATAAAGCAGGAAAGGAAGCTGCAGAGTACAACGGCCCTTGGTTGAAATCCTGGCAGCTCTGTCTCAGGAAGAATCTTTTAGCAAATCACCTAACCGAGCTGTGTTGAATGAGTTAAATGAGAATAATTTAAATGAGATTATGTATATAACACTTAGACGTAACCTGTCGCTTACCCCTAATTTCTCCGGTAGAATAGTAATGAAAGTCATCTTTCTTGACAAGAAACTCAGCTCACCAGCTCACCAGGCCCTTCCGGACATTCCTCTTAGGTTTCAACTCACAAAAGCAGGCTGACCACTGAGCTGACCATGGGCAACCCCACTTCAGAGACAGACCTGGCTGACAGAGAAAATAAACTGGGTGAGGAGTTGTCTCAAAGGCAGTTTTATAAATCAGATCCTTGCTAACAGCCAGAGGAAAATATCAGATCTTTCCCCCTCCTTCTCAAACTCCATGAAATACAGTATATTTTCCAAAGTCAAGTGCTCAGTGTTCTCTATTGCCTTAAGAAGCAGGAGGCTGGGAGGGAAGGCGCCTTGGGGATGCAAATAGGGGAGATCTGTGACACATTGTTCTGCTAAGAAGGTGGAAGAGCGACAGAGGTGTGTGGTCCTGCAATGTATAGGCCAGGCCGGTGCCTCCCTCCCCCAGAAACTCATTTATCACCTTGATGGTTTCAGCTCATTTGCAGCCAAGTTATTGTCACCCTTAAAATAATGTGGCTTGACAAGGTAAAAATGAAATCCTTGTGAAAAGTTACATAGTCATCACACTCTGGAGTCAAAATATAGGCTGCAGTGTCCAAACATGGGCTCTGGGTAGGCGGGGGTGGTATTTCCTCCCTCCCGCAGGCTTTGGTCTTAGAACAAGACATTAACATTTATGTCATGTTAACGTGCACCTAGGCATGGCGTGTGGCCTCCTGCCTTGGACACGGAGAAACACATGCTCCAACGCTGCCTCGGCGTGACCGCCAAGACTTGCAATATAAATGGAGACGCGTGTTTCCTTGCCCGGAGAGTTAATAGTGGGAGACGGCTTAAATGTTTAGTCATCCTCCGGTGCATAGACTCCATTTCAGAGGTCAGGAAAGTACTAAATCTTGCTGCGCTACCAGCAGCAACTGACTTTCACCCCTAGAACCAATTAAGCCAAAGCATTCTCAGCTTGGAAGCCACCAAACATCCTGGCCACCCCGTTTAGCTAACAGTGTGACCTTGATCAGCTTTTGTTAGCCTCAGCGTCCCCATCTGTAAAATGGAGAGAGTCGAGTGTACCCGTGTGTTTGCTACAAAGAGAAAATGAGATATGTATGCAAAAGAGCTTGTCCTGGTTCCTTGCATGCGGCAGACAGCAGTTACAAGGTAGTTTCTTCCCTTCCCATTTCTCTTTTGTGTTTCTTACCTTGCACACACTTAAGTGCATCAGTCTCAGAGAGCAAAACTTTGGAACCTGACAATATTGCTATGTGCCGTGTTTCCTATTCTGCACAACCTGGAACCAGAACCAACCAGCAAGGAGAGGTGAGCCTCATTGGAGAGGCAACATTGGCTGAGAAGGAGTGGAGGGGGACCCTGCAAGCACGTGGGGTGAGGGTCCTGTCCCTGATCTCCCTCCTGTCTCCACTCAGTTCACCAAACAGATCTTAAAGAATCACACTGCCATATACTCTCTGTGTAGGTTTCATCTACCTGAAATCCTTTCCTGTTCTTTTCCCTTGCTGAATTATTCATCCTTCCAGGCCCAGTTAGAGCACAGCTCACTCTGCCCGCCAGCAGGCCCCTCTTCTGTACTCTCTCAGAAAATGTGGTTCCATCACTTCACTTCGTATAGCACTGCATTCTCATTGATTGCTTAGTTGTCTGTTCCTTGTCATCCTTTCTTGCTGTTTCTCAAGGGCGAGGCTTTGTCTTCATCTCCATGATATCCTTAGTTCCCCTCCCAGTTGCTAGTACACGTGGGCTGCTCAGAAAATGTTTGGGAAAATGCACGTAAATGCCCAATACAGATAATTCCACAAAACCATAGCTCGTGCAGTTGGCTCCATGTGGTGTGGGTGTGCATGTGTCTCTGTGTGTGTACAGGTGTGTGTGTAGTTACACTCACCCTCCAAATATGAGTACGTGCATGTATGTGTATGTCTTCAACATTGAATAACTTAAAATATAGCTAAATCTTTTAATATCCCATGCCATGACCAATACATATATTGTAATAATGTGTTTATAAATCTATCCACATTTGTTTCAATAACAAGCAACAAAGAGAAAGCAATGAATAAAGCCTGGATTTCATTCAATTAGTAAGTATTTATTGAGAGGCAAATATAATACTTAATACTGAAACATGAGATGTACCCATAAACGTGTTATTTGGAGGCCTATAGGGAATATCAAAATAATCAACTTACAGAGATAAAGTGGCAGAGAGAATGCAACTGGAAGTGGGAGACTATAAACTGCCATTTTGTGAAAAAATAAATAAAATCACTAAACTTGCAAAACTACTTGACTGTTTAAAGCACGTACGTGCATTCTTTTAAATAAAATATTTCAATTTTAGCGTATCAAACATATAGAAAATTACTCAAATTCCTTGTTACAACTTGATGAATCTTAAAAGTGAGCATGCCAAAATAACCACCAGCCAGATAAAGAAATAGTTATTGACACCCAAAGATCCCTTTCATTTTCTCACTCAGTAATTAACACCTCCTTCCAAATTATAGCCCCTTTTCTGACTTTTAATACCATAGATTAGTTCAGGCTGTGTTTATACTCAATATAAATTAAATCATGTACTATTTAGCTTTTTTGTTCAACATTATATATGTGGGCTTCATTTATTTCCACTGTTGTATAGAATTCTATGACGTGAATATGCCAAAATTAATTTACCCATTCTACTGTGATTAGACACTCAGGTTGTGTCCAGTCTGGAAATTTTATAGATAATTCTGCTATGAACATTCTTGAACATGTTTTTGGGTGTATGTGTTTGTGGGCATTTCCGTTTATAACCAAATTTGTTGGATCATAGAGTGTGTCCTAGAAGATACACAGGCAACTCAAATTCCCGTTATAATAGGAGATTTTAATCCTTTTGGTACATGATAGGTGAAGCAGTCAAAATTCAATAGGAATATTGAAGATTTACATAAAATCATTAATAAACTTTATAATTTGTGTATTTCTCCTTTTTGTTTTGTTAATTTCTGCTTTATATATTATGAAGCTATGTTATTAAGAGGATGCAAATTTAGAATTATATCTTTCTGATGGATTTTCCCCTTAAATATGAAATGCCTTCATTTTTATTCTTGCTAGAGACCATCCTTTAGTAGTTTTTTTAACAAAGATCTGTGAGTAGTTATTTTGTTATTCTTATGCATCTAAACATCATTTTGTAGCTCGGTAGTTATTTACTTATTTATTCTGATTGCTTGCTTCATATTTATCCACATCTTCAAGCATCTATCATTACTTATGAGAAGTCTATTATCAATCTGAATTTACTCTTCTGTAAACAACTTATGACTCTATTCTCCTAGATTAGGTTTAAGCTTCTCCCTTTCTTTTTATTATTCTAAGACTTAATATGATGCATCCATATTAACTTTCAGAACAACAAAAATAAAGGGAAAATACATCCAAATATGCATTTTTGAAAACTACTTCTTCCATGCTTGAGAAAACTTTTCAATGTGTGACCTTAAAACTTTTCTCTCTTTCCAAACCATGTAGTAGAGGTATGATAGAGTTTCTTAAAGTATATCATATGTTCTTGAATTCTCTTTATCATCTTCTTATGAATCTGTGTTGCATTTAGGTCTTCAGTTTGAGTGACAAATACATTAATTCTACCATCACTTGTGTCTTCCTCAGTGTTTAGCCAATGTATTTGTTTTATTATTTCACCTGGTATATTTCCCATTTCCAAGGCTTCTTTCTCAAATATACCAATGTATTTTTGACAGCATCCTTGTATCATTCTAAAGAAAACATTTTATCTTTTGCAAATTATTTTTTATGTTTAAATACACAAAAAACAAATAAAATATCAACATAAATTTTGAGTAAAAATAATAATTCTGCTTTACACACACTATATTGACTAAAAAGTAGATTACCACTACCCCAGCAGTCTTCCACATCCCTTCCCACTTGGATTTCCCGCTGCTGCTGCCACTAGAGTTATTACTAATCTAAATTTCATTCTAATAATTTCCTTGTTTTTCCTTTGTGTAATAAATATATGTATTTAATATAAAGTTATGGAATAGATATATAGAATATATATGTATACATAAATGTGTGTATCTTATCTATGGAATATGTAATATCCTAAATAACATACCACTTAGAGTTACTGAACTTTATAAATTTCTTAATCTCTTATCTTTTGTTTCTAAATCTATTTTGTCTGATATTAATATGACTAAATTGACTTTTTATATATTATTTGTGTGGCAAATATTTTTCCATTTTTAAAATTCAAATCTTTTTATTTCTGTATATTTTGCACGTCTCCTCTAAATAACATAAAGTTGGATTTTTTATTTTAATCCACACTACAATTTTGCCCTTAACTAGATAGTTTAGGCTCTGTGCAGTTTTTACAGTCACTGTTTTTTCTGGATTTATATTGACCATTTCATTAGGTACTTTCCTTTTGCCCCATTTTTTTCTGACTCTCGATCATTTTATCCCTTCTTTTGGGTTGATTAACATGTTTTTTCTTTTTCTCTCTCCATTTTCTCCCCCTACTTGTTTGGAAATAATGTACTCTATATTTGTTATTTTAGTGGTTAGAGGAATTATTTGACCAGGTGTCCTAAACTTAACAAATTTAAAATTAATCAGTATCTTCACTCTCTCAGAACAATAATAATAATAAAAACAGCAACAGTAAACTTTAGATTATTTTTAATTCGTTAACCATTTCCTAATTATATATTATTTTTGCTCAATATTTTAGTTCTACTTTGTATTTTTCCCATAAACTAGACATTATCATTATTTTATGCAGTCAACATTTGTTTAAAATAACCCACCAAATTACCAATACAGTTTTTTGCCATTCCCTTTTGTATTTGAGATTTTGTATCCGGGATCACTGCATCTCTGACTGAAGTACGACGTCCTTCAGAATTTCCTCAGTGACTGGTAAATTGTCATTTTTATGTCTATAACAACTTCATTTCAGTTTCGTTCCTAAAAGACCATTTATCTAGGTATACAATGCCAGATTGACAAGTATTATTTTTCTCAGCGTAGTCAAAAATTTTTCCAGTCTTCTGTCTTCAATTACAGCTGTTAACAAGTCCATTCTCTGTCTCCTAGTCAACTCTGTAGGTGTTTGGTATCTTTTCTCCTGGCTGCTTTTAAGATCTCTTGTTCACGGTGTTAAATGTTGCTGGGTGAGGATTTCCTTCAGTTTTTCCTGGTTGCTGTTTGATTGTGCTTTTGGGTCTGAAGATTGGTATTTTTCGACAATTCTGCAATGTTTTCAACTTCTACTACTTTGAAGTTTCCTCTTTCCTATTCTCTTTATTACGTCCTGCTGTAGCCCTGAGAAGAACATGGTAAAGCTTCTCACATTATCCTCTATGCTCTTAACTTCTCTTCATTGTTTTTGTCTCTCCATCTCTTTTTTTTCTTTTTGTTCTCAGAGTTACATTGCAGGTAGTTTCCTTAGCTTTGTGCTGCACTTTAATATTTCTTTCTTCAACTGTATGTTATTTGTTCTTTTAAAAAAAATTTTAATTGTGGTATAATACATGTAACACAAGTACGTACCATCGTAGCCATTTTTAAGTGTACAGTTCAGTTGTGTTAAGTACATTCACATTGTTGCGCAACCAATCTCCAGAACTGTTGTCACCTTTGCAAAACTGAAACGGTTGTTCATTAAACAACACCACTTCATCCCTCTCTCCCCTCGCCCCTGCCAACCAGCATTCTACTTTCTGTCTCTATGAATTTAATTATCTTAGGGACCTCATGTAAGTGGAATCGTACTGTATCTGTCTTTTTGTAACTGGTTTGTTTCACTTAGCATAGTGTTCACCAGGTTCATCACGTTATAGCATGTGTCAGAATTTCCTTCCTTTTCAAAGCTGAATTATATTCCACTGTGTGGATAGACCACATTTTCCTTATCCATTCATCCATCAATGGACATTTGAGTTGGTTCCTCATTTTAACTATTGTGAATAATGCTGCATGGGCATAAGTGTGCAAATAGCTAATCTATTTTAATCTATCTATTGAGCTTTTAATTTCAATTATTATATTTTCATTTATAAATGCATTTCATTTAATTTTAAAGCTTCTTTATTATTTCGTATATCGTCTTTACTTTGCTCATATTTTCAAGCTTCTTTTTCATTTCTTTAAACATATTAAGCATAGTTAATTTATATCACTTTTTAATAATTCAAATGTCTGAAGTGTTTGCAAGTGAAAATCTGTTGTCTGAGGTCCACTCTCCCCCCACAACTCTGGCTGTCATTCAGGGTGGCTTATTTGCATGTTTTGCGATTTTTTTTTAATTGGAAGTTGCCAGTTTTCCTTGGATCTTTATTTGGGGTACAATTTGAGACCTGGATTGAAGTTAAGTGTCTCTGGAGATGAATTGTTCAGAAACTTCTGAACATTATCACTTCACTACACTTTAAGTTAAATTTTCTAGTTGAGGTTTAAACACATAGGTAGCATGAATTTAAGCCCCAACCCGAGAGTTTTCCATCTTGTAGTCACTAATTTACGAAATACTGAATAAGGCAAATTTTCTCATTCACACTTTCTACATGGTTTATTATTTGTCATTTACCCTTATATTAAACATACTATCATTTGGGGCCCCAGCTTTCTACAGGAGTCTCCTCTTACAAGCCCTGCCTCTGGCTCTATCTAACACAGCCAGTGCAGCTGTCCTCAAGGGGGCCAGGACCTATAGAACCTGGAAGGAATCCTTGGGAAAGAAGGCAACTTTTCCACTCCTTTAACTTCAAAGATCTTGCTTTCACTTATTTTGTGGCCCCTGTAGATTTCCTCCTTTCATATTAGCTCTGCAAGGGATTTAAACTTTAAAGAAAAAAATGTGTGTATACATGTATATGTGGTTGCATTTTCAGCAGAGAGAAAGGTTCAAAGCACATAGTGCACTGTACTGCCACAAGTAGAAGCCCTTGCCATTATCAATCTGAAAATTCCGAGTTTGTTTAAAGATGATTCTTGTAGTTATTTGCACCACTCTCTTACTTCACATGGAGTGACGAATGTGCCCATATGCTTTTTGGTTTAGGTGGAGAGCTCAAATTCTGTGGAATTTTTTCTCTACTCATGCCTCTCTTTTTTAGGTGGTTTAGCAATTGCTTCAATTTTGTTCTCTTGTGTTCAGACCTGGATCAAGCTATATATAAGGAGTTCAGGGTTCTTGCCTCACTGGGAACACAAAGTTGCAGACTGTGCAAATGTGGTTTTTAGCTTTTACTTCTCACTATGGATTTTCTCTTAGTCTATAAAGATTTTGCTCTCAATTGTATGCATGCTTATTTATATGTTTAATATATTTTTAAAGAATAGCAATCTATTTTGAAAAGTAAGAAATTAAGAAAAGTAAGGTGACTCACATGCTAATACTGTCATTGTTAACTAGAAGGCAACATTCTTTCTTTACCTTCAAATAGTATTGATCGCTCCCTACCTATCTGACTTCAAGGTCTGAGCTTGTTCACTCTTACTACCCAAATGCATGGGTTTTATTGTTGCATATCTTTTACTGACAAAATTGCTTTGAAATTTAGTTTTTCTTGATTTGACATAGATCATTAAATCCATGATTTCACTAGTCACCTCTGGTATCATGAAACTATTTTTCAAGAATAAAATTCTCTCTAGCAAGGATCTCTACTATTCTATAAATGCCTTGACGGTGCATTTCAATTAATTTATATAAGAGTATGATATTTTTTCATGCTCACTGTTCTCATTAATAATTTATCAGAACTAATAATTAATGATTATACTTTAACATTCTAGGCGTGTATTTTTTTTAATGGTATCTTTAAATTTAGCTTAGAATAAACTTTCTTGGAGATCGTCTGGAGATGTAAATCAAAGCCTCTTTAAAAGTTTATACCATACAACCCTATAAATTTTCTTATATTATTTTATCCTAGAGAACATCAATAATGCATTTAATTTTTGTTTACAAGTATATGAAAACTGTGCATTATAACATTTTATACATCTTAAAAAATATGACAGCATTATTAGCTGAAGTACAAAATTAATTAAATAAATTATGGTGTAGCTGTATGATAAAGTATTCAGTCATTAAAGATAATGGTTTCCAAGAATATTTAACTTTGAAAAAACCCTTATGATATGTGAAGTGATACACAGACAACAAAAAATGTACAGAATCCTATACCAATTCCTTTTCTGTATCTGTCTGCATATCTATCCATGTATCTATCTATCTGTCTATCTGCCTTCCATCTATTTATTGATTTATCTGTATATCTGAGACAAAACTGGGAAGAAAAATAGGTAAACTAAAAAGTTAATTCTAATTGTTCTACATTGTAGAATTCAGGAATTTTTTGTATTTTCTTTATTTTTCAAATTTTCTATAATGGATATAACATTGAAACCATGGAGAAAACGTAAATGTTTTTATTATTATCACCCAGCTATGTTCAAAATTGTTTGATAAATGATTGAATTAGAAAGGAAGAATGAAAGGGAAGGAGAAAAAGAAGGAAGAAAGAGAGGGACATGGGATGCTCTCTATCGTGACATTTTCCATTTCATTTTTCAGTATATAAAGTAAATGCAAAGCTGAAAGCCACTGATCAGGAAGAACCTGGTGTTGATCACTGCAGGCACTTAAAACTCATCAGCTCAGAGTCTGCTAACATTTAGGAAAGCAAACAGCCAACCAGGGGTTCCAAATAAAAGCACAGGGCAGAAGTCAGCAAAGATCATTATGGCAATCTTCAAAGGCCAACTCAGACCACACATTTGGGTGGCAGCTCACATGGTCACCATTCAAGAATTCAGAGAAGGACCAAGAAGGGGCTGGAATTGGGATGGGGGAGGGGTGGAAGAGCTGCTTCCTGTGCCAAAACCCTGTAAGCATATAAAGAAACTAAGTGATGTCACATTTGAAAAAGACCGAAGTAAACATTTCAGTTACAGTGAGCAAAGCCAGTATATTTCTGGTATTTGGAATGAGTCATTTTCCCCCTTTTTTCCGTTGAAAAGTTATCTGTACCACTAAGACACAGTTTTAGGCATAAGATTTTGATTGCCAGAAAGAGAATCTGCTCAGGCTAGTGTAAGTGAAGCATGCTTTATTGTGAGGGCACTATTCATCCATCTCACAAATCAAAGCCGATCTCAGTTTTCCAAGGGCTATATTGTTGTTTCTCTGTGTCTCTCCTTCTTGTCCTCCATTCTCCTGCTTTAGTCTGCAACTGGCTTTCTCTGTTTCACTCACAGCTTCTCTTCTCCCCAAACCCTCTCTGAGACGTTAACTTGTCATATTACCAACACTGGATCCAACTTTACATGACTTCCTAATTCAAAAGTCCATCATTCTCATCAATTCGTTCCCTCAGTGTCATCATTCTTAATTCTTTCAAGAAGATCCCATTGGCCAGGTTAGGCCAGTGTCACCCATGGTACCACTGACAGCAGTATAAGTTATATGTGTATTTGGAGTGGTGCCTCCTGAGGGCTGTGCGCGAAGTAGTCTCTCGACTAGAATTAGCAATTGACATGTCTGTTGCATGTACTTCTTAGGGAGAAAGAGCCATGCTTGCTTGACAGAACACTAGTGTTTGACCATAAAGTATCAAACACTAAGAAAGGATTAGAAAGGGAAATATTTATCGAGCATCAGAACCTATACATATGGCAGGCTACTCAATTATGTGAGATATTATTCTTCTAACAGCAGTTAATAATTATTGAGCATCAACTACTGAGAACCAGATGCTTTCCTGTATGTTGTGTCATTTCATCCTCATACAAGTACTGCAGAATTAGCATTATTGCCTTATCGTACAAATGAGAAAATGTAACAAGGGCTTTGGTCACCAATTCTAATTTATGTAGAAGGGGAAGATTTCCTCAAACTACCAGGAAATTCTCTGACATCAGCTCTGTCTCCTACAATTCAACTCAATTCTGATACTATCTACCTGAAGAAAGCATCAGATCCCACAGGTTAAGGGCTCAGTCCCACAAGACTACCCCCTCTACTCACTTTAGGTGTAGTCACAAACTTAGGTTGTCACCTGTGCTTCTGACAGACCAACTATAGATTGGAGGTTCCAATGACCCCCTCTTTGGGTTCAATTAATTTGGAAGAGCTGCTCAGAGAACTCAGACAAGCATTTTACTTACTAGATCACCAGTTTATTACAAAAGACAAAACTCAGAAACAGCCAGATGGAAGAGACGCATAGGGTAAGGTAGGGGAAAGGGCGAGGAGTTTCCATCTCTCTCCAAGTGGCCAATCTCCCCAAATCTCCATATGTTTGCCGACCTGGAAGCTCTCTGAATCCCATTCTGGGTTTTTATGGGGGCTTCACTACATAAGCATGATTGATTAAATCATTGGCCATTGATCATCAATTTAACCCCTAGTCTTTCTCTCCTCCTCGGAGGTGAGAGGATGGAACTGAAAGTTCCAACCCTCTAAACACATGGTTGATTCCACTGGCAACCAGCTCCAACCTTAGATGCTTTCCAGAAGTCACCCTATTAACATAACAAAAGACACTCTGCCAGAAAGGAGGAAGACTAAATATATATTTCTTATTACAAATCATACTATCACAGTCAGTCTTTGCGATGTTGAGTAATTTGCCCAAGGATACATAATTGGAATGAAGTTTCAAGAAAACTCACACCTGTCTGACTGCATTAGGTAATGCTTCTCTTAAAACTTTAGTTTAGCCTAGAGTCGACCACTGAGTCACTGCAATCTGGCATAAGTCACTTATACTCCCTGAGCCTCATATTTCTCATCTATGAAGTAAGAATACTCTACAGAATATCTTGAGGGTCCCTCTGAATTTTAACTTTTATGAAACTTTGATACTGTTTTACTTATTATTTGGTTTTATTCTACTTTTAATCTGAGTTCCCATCCTTTTATTTTAGTGGTAATTCTAAGTATAAGCTCTACAAATAAATATTGATAATAAAAGGAAAGGTGATTTTACTTTATTTTTTTTTCCCTTTTTCTCCCCAAAGCCCCCCAGTACATAGTTGTACATTCTTCGTTGTGGGTCCTTCTAGTTGTGGCATGTGGGACACTGCCTCAGTGTGGCTTGATGAGCAGTGCCATGTCCGCGCCCAGGATTCGAACCAACGAAACACTGGGCCGCCTGCAGCGGTGCACGCAAATCACCAGCCCCAGGTGATTTTAATTAAAATGATAAAAAGGCATTTCTGAATTCAATACGAATAATGCATGGTTTTTAGATATATAGCCTCAAAATTATGAACATATCGGGGCTAGCCCCGTGGCCGAGTGGTTAAGTTCGCGCGCTCCGCTGCAGGCGGCCCGGTGTTTCGTTGGTTCGAATCCTGGGCGCCGACATGGCACTGCTCGTCAGACCACGCTGAGGCAGTGTCCCATATGCCACAACTAGAAGAACCCACAACAAAGAATACACAACTATATACCGGGGGGCTTTGGGGAGAAAAAGGAAAAAATAAAATCTTTAAAAAAAAAAAATTATGAACATATCACAGATTACTTCAATAAAATTTAGCCAGCATAAATCGAGGGCCTCTACTCTTCGTCAGACCACGCTGAGGCAGTGTCCCATATGCCACAACTAGAAGAACCCACAACAAAGAATACACAACTATATACCGGGGGGCTTTGGGGAGAAAAAGGAAAAAATAAAATCTTTAAAAAAAAAAATTATGAACATATCACAGATTACTTCAATAAAATTTAGCCAGCATAAATCGAGGGCCTCTACTCTTCATGGTCAGCCACTGAAAAAGACCCTAGAAGAATTAGGTATAGAATGCTCTATGGAGCAGGCACTTCACGGACTTACAAGTAAATGCAGATGAAAGGATGTGACTCTAGAAAGTGCAAACAAGGAGATCACTTAAGAGTTGGAGGGTTTGGGAAAGCTTCCTGAAAGGAGCAGCATTTGAGATGTGTATGGAGCATATTAGCCAAGAATAATTATTAATCTGAATCAATAATAATCACCATAATCTTTAAACAAAACTAGCTGAACCTTTTAACTTGATTTGAAATGACTTGGTTTTCCCTTTACATTTTTTTTTTTTTTTTTTTTTTGTCAGTCTGATTCTTTAAGGCAGCAGAGTACTTATAAACATCAGCCACCAAGAGACAAAACGTATAGAATTCTGGCTCCGGAGCCAAACCCAGCCAGCTCCTTGGGGGAGAGCACATTCAGACCTTGAGTGCAGCTGTAAGGCTTTTTCCCTTGACTTGTGTGGCATGGAGCTGAGTGTAAAGGATGGGAAGTGATGTGGAACCGGAATTCAGAACGATCCAGGTCCCACTGCAGTAAAAGTCTGCCTGAGAAGCAGCTGAGTACATAAAAGCTCATAAAGAAAACCAAAACAATGATATTCCCCATTGTGACTGTTTAGTCTTTCTGTAGAGACTCATGGGGTTCTGCCTATTATCTATTTTTAATATCACTTGACCTGAAAATTTATGCTACCATCTGGAAAAAGAGTTTTTCGCTAATGTGAATATGGGTGAAGAAAAAAGATGAGGGAAGAGTTACAGAATACTTAAGTCTTTTAAATCAGCAGATGTCACTCATTTCTTGAGATTTTACAGGTAATTAAACACATTAGAAATTACAGTCAATTGATCAATTATTTTGTGTTCGTACACTGTACTCCTTAGCCGGTGCCACTGAATTCTCATATGGGAAAGTGTGAAATCTAAGATTTCATTTCACATACATGATCTCTTTTTTTCCTTTAAAATAAGAAATGCAGCTGCTCTTTGAAGAGGCGTGGCTAATGGTTTCATTGGTTTCCTTATAATTTATCACCATTCTCTAAACTATAGTTTGAAAGAATCAGACAACTATGGGTTTCCTCTGGAACTGAACTAAAGGTCTCATTGAATTCAATGTAATCTTCACAATTCAATCATTGAGACAGGAGTCCAGCATAAGGACCCAATATATGCAGAGAACTCTGTTATATGCCTGAGATATAAACACAAACAGGCTCTTATCTCTTATCAATACCACCAGGGATCTCAGAGCCAGAAAAATCAAAGAAATAACTTAGAATTCAGAGTAGTGTGCGCATATGCAGCGTACAGAGCACATACCTAGTTCAAGGGTTATATAGAACAGTGAAAGATGAAGTGTAATGAGGCCAGGGAAAGATGGGGGTGTGGACAGCATACAGGGATCATAGTTCTCTTGGGGGAAACCATATTTATGCAGGAGTTATAAGTATGGACAATAATTTGCCAAGTGAACAAGGGAGAAAGGTCATGACAACTCTAATTACCAAAATTGACATTTCCTTTTTTTTTTTTGAGGAAGATTAGCCCTGAGCTAACATCTTCTGCCCATCCTCCTCTTTTTGCTTAGGAAGACTGGCCCTGAGCTAACATCCGTGCCCCTCTTCCTCTACTTTATATGTGGGATGCCTGCCACAGCATGGTGTGCCAAGCTGTGCCATGTCTGGACCCAGGATCCAACCTGGGGAACCCCAGGCCGCCAAAGCAGAACGTGCACACTTTAACCGCTGTGCCACTGGGCTGGCCCCAAGCATTTCCTTCTTATGTTTCAATTGAATTGACCATTTAAACTCCACAATGGAAGTCACCATATGATGTAGAACACTCAATATCCAGTTTGCCAGACAACAATGATTAGAATACCCCAAAGCCAGCTCTCACTGAGGCCGGTTATGCTCTGTTGTTTCCCTGAGTGGGGTCGGAGGGAGTCCACTCCTCTTCCAGTGTTCCCTTCCTGCAGAAGGCGCTACCTTAGCCCAACCCTCTTGTCTTCTCTAAACCTCTAAGAAGAGGGAGTGACTACTTAATTGGAGATTTCAGAATGTGCAATTGGGCGTATGTGGTCTGCTTCCTTCCTCCCTCCCTCCACCTTAGAGGGCTCTGTCCATCCACAGAGAGCGTGAGTTCTGCTCAGTCCTTATGCTGGTGGGCGGTGAATCTGCCAGAAGCTGGAGTTCAGCATTAGGGATTAATTTGCTCACAAGAGAGGCCATTTTCTCTTAAATGAGCTTTATTAATTATAGAAATGATATTTTGGCAAAAGTCTGCCTTACTCCTTTGCATCATTTTCAACTGATTCTGAATGTGCATTTTTTCTTTAATTGGTATAGTTCTGGTCCTCTCACAGTAAAGGTAACACAATGTAGTAGTGAGCTGGGTCTTGAGTCAATCCTGGTGTGAGGCCATCTTCTGCCACCTCTGGTTCAGTACATTTTGGGAAGTTGCTGAATGTCTTTGAAGCTCAGCCTCCTCATCTGTGATATAGAGATTTATAAAATTATAAGGTAGCCCATCCCTTTTAAACAAGAGGACTTCTAACACAATTTTTCAGTATTCCTTAACATTCATTCATTCTTTCTTTCATTAGCGTAAGATAGTGGTTAAGAGGTGAAGTTCAGAGCCAGAGTGGGTTTTAATCCTGGCTCTGCCACTTACTTAGAGCTATGGCTTTGATATGTTTTATAACTTCTGTGTATTTCAGTCACTTCATCAGTAACTTTGAGATAATAATAATATCTATATCCGAGAATTTCTGTAGGGATTAAATAGTCTTATATCTTTAAAGAACTGCATCAATTATATGGTAAATACTATATGCATTTTAATTAAATAAACTATTTATTAAGCATCAAAAATGAGACCAAAACATGTTGTTAAAAATCTAACATATTTTCCAAGTGTGTTTGATTTTCCAATCTCTAAAAAATGATTATTTCATAGCTCCTTTCTCTTCTCAGACCTCCTACATGCGGAACTCTCCTCATTATTACCTGATAACCTTGCCTCTTCCTTGTCGATACAAATAAAGAGGAGCTCCTTCATTTTGCCTCCAACGAAGTCATTGTTTCTGTCCTACTTTCTGCTGCTATAGAAGAAGAGTTTCTGCTTTTATCAAAGGCCAATGGCTCCATTTTTCTCTGGATGTCATCTATTTTCACAGTCTCCTGTTTATCCTCTTATCCTCTTTTTATCTCCTGCATCATAAATTCTTTCATTTCTATTAGGTCCTCTCCATGAGCAAATAAACATGATTTAGCACGTCACATGTTTAATAATATTCCTGTCTTGAACGCACATCCCTCTTCCATTATGACCCTGTATCTCTGCAAAATTTCACAGCAAAATTTCTGAAAAGCAGTTTCTAGTAGCTACTGCCATAACCACAACACACAATATCTCCACAGTCTCTATTTCTATTTTCAGCAGTCGAAAGAACTATTCTTGCCAAGGTGACCCCCAATGTCAAATCCAATGGTCTCCTCTTCATTGTTCTTGAACTTGATCCTTTATCAATTTTTGATACATTTGACAACTGCATCCTCATTTAAACACTTTCTCTGTTGAATTTTGTGACACATCACTATCCTGGTTTTATCCTCTTCTTGGCTTCTTTTGATAGAACTCTGCATGTTGGCTCCTCTTTTCTCTGTCCCGTATTCTCTCTAGGTTATCTCAATCATTCCTCAATGACATCCATCAATGAAATCTCTAGCCCTATCTCTCCTTGGAACTCCTTACTCGCATGCCCTACTTCCTTCTTTTGAGTTCCACTTAGATGCCTAATAATCATTTCAAACTTACCATGATTAAAAGAGAAAGCATGATTTTTTTTTCTTTCAAATCTACTGATGCCTCAAACTTTCTCATCTGACTGAATGGCTGAAGAAGCCTCAAGTTTTCAAGCCAAAAATCTAGGAGTTAGACTTGATTCTTCTCTTTCCAAATCTACTATATCAGCAAGTCTTGTCAAACTACTTCAAAACATATCCTAGTCATGCAGCCCTCACTATTTCCACTAATAAGACTAAATTTATGGCCATTCTCATCTTTCACCTGATTAGACAGTCTCCTAATCCATGTCTCATATTTTCCTGTCCTCTCACATTCTGTTCCTGAGACAGTTTGCAAAATGATATTTTATCAAGTTAAACATAAATTTAGCATTCTTTTACTGAACTTTCCCATGAATCGCCATCTTACTCTAACTCATAAAGCCCAGGGTTATTGGAGTCCTGCTTGCTTCACCTTATTTCATGACACTCTTCTCTTAATCCTCCAGCATGAGAGAAATTATTCTCCTCTCTATTTTATCAGGAATTTTAAACTCATTCATTCCTTAGAACCTTTGCCTTGTGACTGCACTCACACTCCTCTTCTGTACACAAACTACTTGGATTGAAAGATTTTATTTTTTGCTTCCTCTTAAAACATTTACGTTTAAACTTTTTCTTTATGTATACACATATAAACATGTATAATTTGAGATAAATAAGATTACATCATAAGTGTCATGTTTTTTCTTTTTTTTTTTTCTGGTGAGAAAGATTTGCCCCAAGCAAATATTCATTCCCAATCTTCCTCTTTTTTTTGTTGCTTGAGGAAGATTAGCCCCGAGCTAACATCTGTGCCAGTCTTCCTCTATTTTGTGTGTGGGATGCCTCCACAGCATGGCTGATGAGTGGAGGAGGTCCACAGCTGCGATTCAAACCCACAAACCTGGGACACCAAAGCAGAGCATGAGGAACTCTAACCACTTGGCAATGGGGCTGGCCCCTAAGTGTTGTTTTTTCTACATGCTTTGTTTTCTTGCATCCTTTCTCTTCCTTCTTTCTCTATGCCTACCCTCTCTATCTCCTTCTCAGGTGTTTTGTGCAATATGATCAATTGATAAAAATAACTCCAATTCTTCACTCCTTTCTGTATCCACACTTTTTGCAATGTGTCTTTGCAGTCTCTCTCTTCATCAGACAGAATTTATTTTCCATTCTTTGAATCTGGCCTTGTGACTTACTTTGGCCAACAGAATATGGCAGAAGTGATGGTGTACAAATTCTAAACTTAGGTCTCAAGAGGTCTTGCATGCTTTCCCCTTGCTCTCTTGGACTTGTGGCTGCCATATAAAAAGCCTGATCTAATCTAACGGAGGATAAGAGACCATGTGGAGGAGAATCACCCTAGATCAGTCATCCTAGACCATTTAGCCCCAGTTGATCCACCTGCTGGCTCAGATTCATGAATGAGCTTTCTTGAGATTTGCATCCATCAGTTATGTGTGAGTATATTTTTTCTCTGTATCCTTGAAAAAACAGGCATTATCATGAAAAAATATATGTCAGACTAATGAATAGAAAATAATATCTTACGTACTCTAATCTGCATTTACTCAACCACAACCATATGTCTGCTGATCATTTGAATTTGCTCTTGATTTTGTATATTAACTGGTTTAACATAGGTTTAAGAATTCAGCCTTGAGCTACAGTCTATGTTTGAATCCTGTGAGATTGTTCTTTTTATTACTTTTTAAAGATTTTATGTTTTCTTTTTCTCCCCAAAGCCCCCCAGTACATAGTCATGTATTTTTAGTTGTGGTTCCGTCTAGTTGTGGCATGTGGGATGCTGCCTCAGCGTGGCTTGATGAGTGACCCCATGTCTGAGCCCAGGATCCGAACCGGCGAAACCCTGGACCAATGAAGCGGAGCACAAGAACTTAATCACTCGGCCACGGGGCCGGCCCACTGTGAGACTGTTCTTTTCTCTTTTTTAGAGCTATGTTTATTAGATTTCGTTATTAGGTTGCTGAATTCATAAAACTTCTTAGGGATTTGTCCATGATTCTTGTCATAGATCTTTAGGAAACACAGGAATTCAGTTGATGTCTCCTACAAATTATCAGAGATGAAAATAAAAGCAGAATGAATATAAGACTCACCTTTGTTCCCTTTACTTTTCACCTACTACAATTTTGAGGTCTTTGTTCTAACTCTTGTTTAGTTAGAGTCCCTTCTGTAGTAATTTCTTCAGTGGTATGAGTGGGTCATAGGATCTGAATCTTTTAATTGCTGCAAATGTCTTTCCTTTACCCTATTGGTGAGTTATGGGTATATGATTAATGTGTATCAGTTCTTTTCTCATCAATATAGGTAGATGTTATTCCACCATCTTCTATTTTCCACTCTTTCACATAAGTTGTCCAGTTATCCAACAGATTTGTTTTTCTTTGTAGCTAAATTGCTCTTTCTCTCTTTCCATATATATATATATATATATATATATGTATGTATGTATGTATGTATACGTGCATATATTTAAATGTATATGTACTCCTCATCTTTATTCTTAAAATTCAGAAATTTTACTTGAACATGTCTAGGTATGTATCTTCTTTCATCAAGTCTCTCCTTCACTCTGAAGATTCAGTTGTTTTTCCAGCTCAAGAAAATTTCCTCATATCATGTGTGCGATTATCCTCTGTTCTCCATGTTTATTTGAGGTTATGTAGAAATCCTACTTGCATCTCAGGTCCTTTATATCTCTTATCATTTCCCTAATGATTTCCATCTCTGAGTTTTTGCTACATGTTTTCAGATAGTTCTTTCATCTGATTATCTAGGTCATAAATTCGGACTTTGACAGCAATTGTTCTTTTTTGCAATTCGCCTATTAATTTTTTTTTTAGTTCAACAACATGACTTTTGCTGTATGAAAATCCTGAAATGCTCTTATTGGTCTTTTTCAAGTTGTTTGCTGTCTCCAGCAATGCTATTTTGCTCCGTTCTTGATTTACTGGATCAGAGGTTCTTCTCTCTGGTAGTTGGACACCCTTAAATGTATACTTTTTCTTTGTGGGATTTATTGGATTTTGCTACTAAATAGTAGCAATGAAAGGGAAACACTCCCCACCTCCACGGCTGGAGTGGGGAGCAGCAAGCGTGGAGCCAGTCCCCTACTGGGACCCAAGAAGGAAGTCTCTCTGCTTCCTGGTCTTCTTGAACCCTACCAGTCTCAGGATCAGGAGGCTCAGCCCACCTAAATGAGCTTCTTCTCCATGTCATGATAAGGGAAAGACAAAGTGTACTAATGTGGGGCAGATGTTTGTTTTCTTCATAGCATTCTTTGATTTCTGTGGTCCACGCTCATTCCAGGATTTCCAGCTTTCCAGTCCTTGGTCCAGGTCTTTCCACTGGTCCTCAGACTTTATCTGATCTACGTTTAAACATATGTTTAATAAATGTTAAAACATTTTAATTATGTTTTGCTCCAGCTCTCCCTACCAGGTGTCAGCAAACCTAAAAATTTACTCGTTCCCAGTTGCCTACAGACTTCTTGATTCAGGAGAGGCATAGTGATCAGGTTGGGAGCCAAGAAGATGAAAATGCATTCAGTTCGTCATCTTCCGTGAGTCCTCCAAAAGATTACATTATAAAGAAGGTAATTAGAGAGACGAATTCCTTCTTTCCCAGTACTCTTCCTCACATCAACTCAGGATCTAGAAACAGGCGCATATTTATATTTATTATCTAGTTTCCCACTCAAGAATGTAAGCCAGCAGAGGCTTGGTTGGTTGGGTTTAATGCTGTACCCCATCCCCAAACCAGCTCTACCTATAATTGTCTTCATCATAGTTGATGGCCACAACTTACTTTCAGCTACTCAGGCATAAAACCATTGAGTTATTCTTAACCACTATCTTTCTCCCTCACTCATCAACAAAATTCATCAGGAAATCTGTAGGCTCTATCTTAAAAAAATATCCATAATTTAGCCACTTTCTCCCACATTCATGACTACCTTCTGGTTCTAGCCACTATCATCTCCCTCCTAGATTGTGAAAATAGTCTTCATACTGTCCTCCAAGCTTCAGCTCTTGCTCTTAACACTCTATTTTCAGCACAGCAGCTAGAGTTGTCCTTTTACCATGTAAGCTGTCTTCTTAAAAAAACAATCTACTGAAAATGTGAAAAAGATCCTCATTTCATTCAGAATAAGAGCCAACATCATTAGAATGACACCCAAGTTCTCCAATATCTGAGCTCCTTGACTTGATCTGATCTCATGCCCTGTTTTCTATTCTTGCTTACTTTGCTTAGCCATACTGGTTCTTTGCAATCTTCAAGCTTGCCAGGCATATTCCTGACTCAGTGTTTTTCACTTACTGTTCACTCTGTCTAGAACGATTTTACCCCAAATAACCACATATCAAATGCTCTCGTTACATTAAGATTTTGCTCAAATATCATCTTCTCAATGAAATCTAGCTTGACTAGTTTTTTTTTGACAGCTTCCTTGAGGTATAATTGGCATACAAGGAACTGCACATAAAGTGTGCAATTCCATAAATTTTGACATATGAGTAGACCTGGAAAATCATCACCACAAATAAGATAGTGAACATATCCATCACCGCCCAAAGTTTCTTCATGCCCCTTTCTAATCTCTCCTTTCCACTCCTCCCACTCCTCCCTGATCTTCTTTTCCATCTTTAGGAAAGCACCACTCTACTTCCTTTTCTTTTCTTTTTTTTTTTTTGGCTAACATATTTTTACTAATTTATTTTTTTATTTATTTTTCCCATGTACATCATAATATATGTCGAATTCTGTGTAGATTAAATCATGTTCATCACCCAAAAACTAATTACAGTCCATCACCTCACATGTGAGCCTCATCACCCCTTTTGCCCTCCCCCCTCTCCCCTTCCCCAGTGGTAACCACTAATCCAATCTCCAATGCTATGTGTTCGTTTGTCATTGTTTTTATCTTCCACTTATGAGTGAGATCATATGGAATTGACTTTCTCTCTCTGACTTGTTTCACTCAGCATAATACCCTCAAGGTCCATCCATGTTGTCACAAATGGCTGGATTTCACCATTTCTTATGGCTGAGTAGTAGTCCATCGTGCATAAATACCACATCTTATTTAGCCATTTGTCCCTTGATGGGCATCTAGGTTGCTTCCATGTCTTGGCTATTGTGTATAATGCTGCAATGAACATAGGGGTGCAAGTCTATTTATGCCTTTGTGTTTTCAAGTTCTTTGGATAAATACCCAGCAGTAGGATAGCTGGATCATATGGTAGACCTATCCTTAATTTTCTGAGGATACTCCATAATGCCTTCCATAGTGGCTGCACCAGTTTGCACTGCCACCAGCAGTGAACAAGGGTTCCCTTCTCTCCACACCCTCTCCAACATTTGTTGTTTCCTGTCTTGTTAATTATAGCCATTCTGACAGGAGTGAGATGATACCTCATTGTAGTTTTGATTTGCATTTCCCTGATAGTTAATGATGTTGAGCATCTTTTCATATGCCTGTTGGCCATCTGTATATCTTCTTTGGAGAAATTTCTGCTCAGATCTTTTGCCCATTTTCTATTTGGATTGTTGTTCTTATGTTGCTGAGCTGTATTAATTCTTTGTATATTTTGGATATTAACCCCTTATCTGATATATGGTTTGCAAATATCTTCTCCCAATTGTTAGGTTGTCTTTTCGTTTTGTTGTTGGTTTCCTTTGCTGTGCAGAAGCTTCTTAGTTTGATGTAGTCTCATTTGTTCATTTTTTCTTTTGTTTCCCTTGCCTGGTCAGACATGGGACTTGAAAATACGCTGCTCAGACTGATGTCAAAGAGTGTACTGCCTATGTTTTCTTCTAGAAGTTTCATGCTTTCAGGTCTTATATTCAAGTCTTTAATCCATTTTGAGTTGATTTTTGTGCATGCTGTAAGGGAATGGTCTACTTTGATTCTTTTGCATGTGGCTGTCCAGTTTTCCCAACACCATTTATTGAAGAGACTCTCCTTTCTCCATCGTATGCTCTTGGCTTGCTTGTCGAATATTAGCTCTCCATAAACGTGTGGGTTTATTTCTGGGCTCTCAGTTTTGTCCCATTTATCCCTGTGTCTGTTTTTGTGCCAGTACCATGCTGTTTTGGTTACTATGGCTTTGTAGTATATTTTGAAATCAGGTAGTGTGATACCTCAAGGTTTGTTCTTTTTTCTCAGGAAACCTTTCGCTATTTGGGGTCTTTTGTTGTTCCGTATAAATTTTAGGATCCTTTGTTCTATTTCTGTGAAAAATGTTGTTGGAACTTTGATAGGGATTGCATTGAATCTATAGATTGCTTTAGGACGTATGGACATTTTAACGATGTTAATTCTTCCAATCCAAGAACATGGGCTATCTTTCCATTTCTTTGTGTCTTCTTCGATTTCTTTCAACAATGTTTTATAGTTTTTGGTGTACAGATCTTTCACCTCTTTGGTTAAGTTTATTCCTAGGTATTGTATTCTTTTTGTTGTGATTGTAAATGGGATTGTATTCTTAATTTCTCTTTCTGCTACTTTGTTGTTAGTGTATAGAAATGCAACCGAGTTTTGTACGTTGATTTTGTATCCCGCAACTTGACTGTATTCATTTATTTTCTCTAAAATTTTTTTAGTGGAATCTTTCAGGTTTTCTAGATATAAAATCATGTCATCTACAAAGAGTGACAGTTTCACTTCTTCTTTTCCAATGTGGATCCCTTTTATTTATTTTTCTTGCCTGATTGCTCTGGCTAGGACTTCCAAAACTATGTTAAATAAGAGTGGTGACAGTGGACATCCTTATCTGCTTCCTGTTCTTAGAGGGATAGCTTTCAGTTTTTCTCCATTGAGAATGATATTTGCTGTGGGTTTGTCATATATGGCCTTTATTATGTTGACGTATTTTCCTTCTATACCCATTTTATTTAGAGTTTTTATCATAAATGGATGCTGTATCTTGTCAAATGCTTTCTCTGCATCTATTGAGATGATTATGTGATTTTTATTCTTCATTTTGTTAATGTGGTGTATCACATTGATAGATTCGCAGATGTTGAACCATCCCTGCATCCCTGGAATGAAACCCACTTGATCATGATGTATGATCTTTTTAATGTATTGTTGTTTTCGATTTGCTAGTATTTTGTTGAGTATTTTTGCATCGATGTTCATCAGTGATATTGGCCTCTAATTTTCTTTTTTTGTGTTGTCCTTGTCTGGTTTTGGTAGCAGGATAACATTGGCTTCATAGAACGAGTTAGGAAGTCTCCCCTCCTCTTCATTTTTTTGGAAGAATTTGAGAAGGATAGGCATTAAGTCTTCTTTGAATGTTTGGTAGAATTCACCAGGAAAGCCATCTGGTCCTGGACTTTTATTTTTTGGGAGGTTTTTGATTGCTGTTTCAATGTCCTTACTGGTGATCAGTCTATTCAAATTTTCTACTTCTTCTTGGTCCAGTTTTGGAAGGTTGTATGTTTCTAAGAATTTATCCATTTCTTCTAGATTATCCAATTTGTTGGCGCATAGGTTTTCATAGTATTCTCTTATTATCTTTTGTATTTCTGAGGTGTCCGTTGTAATCTCTCCTTTCATTTCTGATTTTATTTATTTGAGCCTTCTCTCTTTTTTTCTTGATAAGTCTAGCTAAGGGTTTGTCAATTTTGTTTATCTTTTCAAAGAACCGTCTCTTGGTGTCATTAATTTTTTCTATTGTTTTCTTAGTCTCTATTTCATTTAATTCTGCTCTGATTTTTATTACTTCCTTCCTTCTGCTGATTTTGGGCTTTGTTTGTTGTTCTTTTTCCAGTACCTTTAGATGGGCTTTTAGATTCTTTATTTGGGATTTTTCTTCTTTGTTGACATAGGCCTGAATTGCTATAAACTTCCCTCTTAGAACCGCTTTTGCTGTATCCCACAGATTTTGGCATGTTGTGTTTTCATTTTCATTTGCCTCCAGGAATTTTTTGATTTCTCCTTTGATTTCTTCATTGACCCAATCATTGTTTAGTAGCATTTTGTTCCATCTCCACATTTTTGTGGCTTTTCTGGTTTCTTCCTGTAGTTGATTTCCAGTTTCATACCTTTGTGGTCAGAAAAGATGCATGGTATTATTTCGATCTTCTTAAATTTATTGAGACTTGTTTTGTGGCCTAATATGTGATCAATAATGGAGAATGTTCCATGGGAATTTTAAAAGAATGTGTATTCTGTGGTTTTTGGATAGAATGTTCTGTATATATCTACTAAGTCCATCTGGTCTAATGTGTCCTTTAAGGCCAGTGTTTCCTTATTGATCTTCTGTTTGGATGATCTATCCATTGGTGTAAGTGGAGTGTTAAAGTCCCCTACTATGATTGTGTTACTGCCTATTTCTCCTTTTATGTATGTTCATAATTGGTTTATATGTTTAGGTGCTCCTATGTTGGGTGCATAGATATTCACAAGCGTTATATTTTCTTGTTGGATTGTTCCTTTTATCATTATGTAGTGCCCGTCTTTGTCTCTTGTTACAGCTTTTCTTTTAAAGTCTATGTTATCCCTTGGTTAACAGGCCAAGGGATGAACCTCAATGGCTCCCACCAGGGTCTGTGTCAGCATGCCTGGACCAGCTCATAACAGTGGCCCCCACCAATGTCTCAGTCTCTGGAGAGGTCCTTCCTCTCACCAAGATGCCCCCAGAGCCCGCCAGGTGAGTCTCAATTCACCAAAGGACAGTCAGGCTTCTCTCTGATGATTTTAGGTTGCTGCAGTGAGTGAGTTTGTGCATGGCCCCTTTAAGACCTGGGTCTTTTCGGCTTTTGGCCCATTGCTTTTCTGGGGGTATCCTCGCTGCAGTTAATAGCTTGCAAAGCCAGAAGGTAAGACCCCCATCTCGTAGCAGTATCCTCCCCATTCTGGACCTCACTCCTCCAGGGAGGGCTGTGTACCTTAGGGTGGCTCCCGCCTGGCCAGCTGAGAAGCTCTGCTGCTCTCAAAGGTGGCTTTTTTCCTCTCCAACAGGAATTTCTGCTCCTTCTGCCTTAGTCAGGACTGTCCCTTGTTGTGGGCGTTCTTTTTATCCAGTTTTTAATTTTCAATCTGGGGTAATTGTTCTAAAAATTGTTGTAACCTGGTTGTGCTCGCGGGAGGAGACGAGTTCAACGTCTGCTTACACCGCCATCTTGACGAGATCCCTACCACTCTGCTTTCTTTGTCAATAGATTAGTTTGCATCTTTTGGAATTTTATATAAATGAATAATGCAGGATAGACTCTCTTTTGTCCGACTGCTTTCATTAAGCTTAATTATTTTGAGATTTACCCTTATTTTTGTGTATATCAATCTCTTTAAATTGCGGTTCAATATTCTGCTGTGTTGATATAACAAACTTGTTTATCCATTGACCGGTTGATGGATTTTGAGTTCTTTTCAATTTTTGACCATGTATTACTGAAAAAAAGCTGCTGTAAACATTTGTGTGAAAGTCTTTTTTTTTTAATTTTTCTTCTTTAGATTTGCCTGGAGGTAACATCTGTTGTCAATCTTTTTTTTTTCTTTTTTTTTTCTTCTTCTCCCCAAAGCACCCCAGTACATAGTTGTATATTCTACTTGTAGGTCCTTCTAGTTCCACTATGTGGGATGCCACCTCAGCATGGCTTGATGAGCAACCAGGATGCTAACAAGCCAAACTCTGGACCACCGAAGCAGGGCATGCAACCTTAATCACTCAGCCACGGGGCGGGCGGCCCCTATGCCCAAGTCTTTTTGTAGACACATGCTTCTTTTTCTTTTGGGCAAATACCTAGGAGTAGAATGGCTGGTTCATATGGTATATGGATATTTAACTTTTTAAGAAACTATTAAATTGTTCTCCAAATTGGCTTTACCATTTCACATTCCAGCTTTATAACAGAAAATGAGTTCCAGTTTCTCTACACCCTTGCCAACATTTGGTATGGGTAGTCTTTTTAATTTTAGCTCTCTAATAGTTGTGTACTATTATCTCATTGTGGATTTAATTTTACATTTTCCTAATGACTAGTGATGTTAAATATTTTTTTCATGTGCTTACTTGCCATCCACACGGCTTCTTTGGTAAAATTTTTGCTCTTTTTTAAAAAAAAATTGGGTTATTTAATTTCTTATTATTGAGGTTTGGTATCATATCTGAGAAGTTTTACTAACTTTAAAGTCTCAACAGTTTTCTCTTGTTTTGTTCTAGAAGCTTTTTAGTTTTAGTTTTTAGATTTAAATGTATGATCCCTTTTGAGATTTTTTACCTTAATATAGTGAGTATGGATTAAATTTTATTTTATTGATATTAGTTAAAACACAAAACACATATTAATTAAAACACAAAATAGCTGAATTCAATGTTAGATTTTCTAAAGTTATATTGCATAGGTTAACACGGGATATTAAAAAATATGTTAAGCATTTTTTGTATTGAAACTGACTTCTAGAATAACATAAAAGTCCTTTGAGCCCTACCACTGCACAGGCTCCTGGCAAAACATCTATCAATTCATACTTCCAGCCCCAGGCAGGTGGTTCATCAGTCAACTAGAATAATAACATATAGAGCCCTTGACAAATTCATTAAGAAAGCCATAAAACACCAAGTATTGAAGAGAGTCAACCTGGTTTTGCATATCATAATTCTTAGTCCAGAAATAATTTGTAATCAGTTCGTGATTGAGGAACTTCTCAATTTTGCTATGAAGTGGAAAGGACATGGACTAATAATAAGGAGCAGGTAAATCCCAACACCATTACCTACCTGTTAGACCTTAGCCAAATTATGTAACTTCTCTGTTCCTGCCTGATTCATTGGACTTGGAGGAGATAACAAATGATTTTGTAGGCAAAGTATCTAGCATAGATTCTGACTCATAGAAGAATAGAGTAAGTATTAGTTCCTTTCTTGCTTGTTGGTTTAAACCAATGGTGACAAAACACAGCAAACATTCATTCTGATTTAGAATTACTCTTCTCTTCTTCTGGTTTAGAGTTATCTCCCATTGAAACCTAGTGCAGCCCTACAATTCTTCTCAAAGCTTCCCTAGATAGTGCCATGATCAGCCCTGGCATAAGGAGTCAAGTATATCTAACACCTGGGGCTAAGTTATGAAAACGCAGTCCATAGATTACTGCATTAGGGAAACATGGAGACCTTACTAAAAATGCAACCGTTGAGTCCCAGTTCAGTCCCTGGAATAGAAGCTTCTGAGGTTAAAGCTCAGGAGTATGGCTTTTTGACAGTTTTCCAAGGTTGTTCTTATGTGCACCATAGTTTAAGAGACACTGTTACTTCACTTGACTTTGGCAAGTATTTTTCTGCCATGATGAGTATAAGACTTAGACCCTGCCATATAGAAGCTCAGAGGGTATTGAGGGAGCAAATAACAACAGGCATCATTAAACAGGATAATAAAGCCTATAATAGAAAAATGAATCAGGATCTCTCAAAAATCTAGAGGTGCCCAAAGGTATATCTGTGTGTGTCTATGAGGCTCTCAGTACACTAAAAATTGAAGAAACTAAATCAAAATTTTAAAAAATTGAATGTCACATAATTGTACTATTCACAAAATAAACCCAGAGTTCATTAAGAATATAAAATTTAAAGCTAAAGCAGTTTGGACTGGAGTTGAAATAAAGTAAAAATCTAAATGTGTGATTAATGTCTTTCTTCAATTTTGTCAGTGTATTTCTGTGACAATATAAAGAAATTCATTTGGGGATTATGTCACAAGTCTAAATTTGTCCCATGGACAAATGACTCTTTAGTGAACCCTTCACTCCCAAGTGTTAGCTTCTGGGATGAACAAAGTATTGCGGGTTTGGGGAAAGTTGAGAAAGTCTTCACAAAGGAAGGGCAATATATCCAGGTGTTGAAGTTTGAAGAGAAGTTTGTTGGAATGTGCTCTCCATGTTCGGCTTACTGCTCCATGCTCTGATCCAGAGCTACCATACACATGACTTTCTTCTTTGTGTTGGTAAGCCTCTCACAGTTTAGTGTTTAATTTCATATAAGATAATTTGAGAAATTTTCAGATCTATTATCCACTCACTACAGCTCTCAGAACTATTAACCATTGCCATCATTGAACCTGGAATAGGGCTGTGCAATGTGTAGAAGAGTGTTGGCTGGGATCAGAGGGTTTTACGTGTGGAACAGATGCAGTAAGGAAAGCTTTTCAGGCACTGCTATGCTACCCACTGACTTCCCACCACGTCCAGCCCTCCTACCATTTTACGGTGAGACAAAAAGAAGAAACAGGGATTCCTGCTCACATATGGTGGGCTTTAGCCACAGATCTCTATGCCAAGGGTCGTTGTGGTAACACCTTTCATACCCTTGACTCTTCTACCCCAGGTGCTTTCCTGGGGGAAACACAGTGTCCTGCAATGCACCCCTCTAATACCTACATTTTTCGCATTTTGGATTTGCAATCACTGTATTCCATGAGTTGCACATAGCAATAGTATTAGTTTTGTCTATAGCCCAAAGGACATTTTAGCAGCAAATAATAAAGACTGATATACATATACATGTACAGTAAAATCTTGTAACAAGTTTCTACCCAGAGGGAGTTATTTATTAGCCATTTGATTCTGTTTTCCACTGATGACATGATGATAAATGGTTCTGCAGGACAACCTGAATATTTTCAAAAGAAATGTTTCGAATAAAATAAGGTTTTATGAGTTTCTTTCGTTTGTTTTTCTCTCAATTGAATATAATAATAAATCCAATGACAGTCAAAAACATTCTTCTTAAATGAGCATATTTTAATGTAATGAATGCATATCCCACTTCTTTTCAAAAATGGCTAGGTAGGATACAAAAATATAAAGCATTTGGTAAGAGCAAAATTAGGTTAAATTAATAAAAGTGAGAAAAAATAAGTTGGATTAGAAAATGAAACAGTAGAGAGATATGAACAGAAATACATGCCCAAAGGTCTTAAAGTTTTTCATAAAAATAAAACATTGAGTGAAATCATATCTCAGATCTTCCTGACATTCACAGAAAAAGGGTAATACCTATGTGCTATAATATGTATATTCCCTGTAATATAGAAATAAACCAGTTGCTTAGAAGTATAGCTTTTCTAGTTACCAAAGCTGAGAATTTCTAATTTGGAAATTTGGGGTAATATGATGAATAAAACTCTTACACAATATTGTCACAGTAAACATAGACTCCTGTAGATATTTCTCATCACAGGTCTCCATGAAAGCAGAAGATATAATCCCAGTTTTCCAGCACTCTCCCTGGATATTCTTCCACAGCTTCTTAACATTGCTCCCCTACTTGACCCTTGAAAATTGGGAGTTGTATGTACTAGTCACCTTTCCTTTGCTCTTCACTCCCCTTCCCTGGGAGATCACAGGCTTCCCAAGGCTTCGTAATTACCTAATCTCCATCTTCAGCCCAGACCTGTTGCCTGAGCTCCAAAACTCTTTCACCAACAGTCTTCCGTGGCATTTCTGTATTGGTTTCTCACAATCTCCTTAAAGTCATTCTTTCAAAACTGAACTACTTATTTCCCTTCGAAGAGACTTTGCCACTCAGTGCTCAATAGCTCAGTTAAGTAAACATTCCACCTGAAAAACCATCCCATCCATTGAGTTGCTCCACATAAATGCTTGGGAGGCATACTTGTCTTTTTTTTCTCTCTTTCTTGCTCCTATAACTAATCAATTGTCAAGTCCTACCAATTTTACCTGTTGTTATGAATTAATGCACATCTCTCCAGCTTCTTCACCACCATCTGAGCAGCAGCCAGGGACACCCTTTGTCCAGATTATGATGACATCCCTTACCTGGTTTTCCCACATATACTCTGATCTGGCCACAATCTATTTTCACCAAATAAGTAGCAAGGTTCATCTTAGGGTGCAAATGTGATCATGTCCCTCTCTGGCTTAAAATCTCCTAATAGCTTCTTGCTGTATGATGAATGCAAGATGCATATTTTCTAGTGCCATTGCCTATAAGGCTTTTGAGAACCTGGACTCCACCCCTTTCCCCAGCATCATAACAAATTCCTATTACCTCTATGGCCTCCAGGATTATCTTTTCATACTCTGCAGAGTCAAGGGCTCTCTCAAGAGAAGTCTTTTGTGCCTAGGGTCTTTTCTCCCCAACCACCCCTCCCCACCCTGATGCCATCTATTCATCATGCCAATTTTGACTCTAACCAAATGTCATGAGGGAGGCCCTCTAGGAGAAGGTTGGTTCCCCCAAGTTGTGCTCCCACAGCACCATGCTCTCTCCCACCGCGTATCTTTCCCACTAGACTTTAAACTCCATTCGTGCAGAGACACTACAGAGTTTTCTTCATCTCTATAACCCCCATGCCTGCCACGTTGCCTGGCATTTTGTCGGGGCTCAAAGTCTTACTTGTTAAATAAACGCATGAATGAATAAATGACTGGATGAACAAATGAATGCCTACATGTCTTATTTCAAGATTCACAAACTATAAAGAGATTAGGGTACAAACCTTTTCCTAAAAGAACATTTTGAGAAATTAGAAACTCAAGCTCTAAGGAGAGGAGCCTAGACCTTCTCTTGCTGGCATTCCCTTCATTTTTCTTCCTTGGTGGTCCACTTGGACTACAGCCATGGGAGTCCCTGGTGCCAATTTGTCTCATGTTATAAACTGATGTGCTCCATAAACTACCCATAATGTGCTAGAATATGGCTCCCTAGCTTTCAAGGTCACTGTGAGAACCGCCTGCTTTGCTTACATAGCATCTTTATTATTTACTTGGAGTTATGGAGCCCCACATCAGGAAAAGTTAGGGGTTTGCTCTTCAGAGCCAGATATCTGCCTCTATCACTGCTCACACATGCTTTTTCTATTTGAGGTACCAGAGAGCTTTGCCGCTATATTTCTTATCTGAAACCACCAGGATAGAATTTCCCATAAATCAATTCAGCGAGCATTTATTGAGTGCCTCATATAGACTTGGGCTTCAATGGCCCTATGGAGACTGTCTAGTCAAACTTCCTTGTTTTACTGAGGAAATAACAGAAAGCTGGTGGACTCCTGAGCTCAAATCCATCAAACAATTCTCTATGCATGAAGAAATATAAAAATGTCTAAGATGGTCTCCCTGTTCTCAAAAGGTTAACATTTTTAGGGAGGAAGAAAATCAAACAAGTAAATGGATAATACAGTAATAATACATTTTGACTGCTTAATATAGTGCTTGGTATATAGTAAGCACACAATAATGCCCTCTTAAATGAATAATTAGATGAATAAAGTAACTGATCAATTAAAGAATGCAATATAATATGGTACTTACAAGAGTTTTTCTTTATACTTATGTGACTGTTCATTAATAACTGCTTCCCTCATCTAGATATTAAGTTAAACATGTAATAAATATCAGCTATTTTTAATTTTGTTTTATTTCAATTGATAACAAAATCAGTGATTTTATACCGTAGTTAAAAAAGTTTCACTGAGATACATTTCCTAAATTATAAAATTAATTATATATACTAATCTACTTTGTGTTTGCCATGTTCCATGGAGTTTTTTCTCATTGGCGGCACCTTACCAGCTTGTGCCAAGCACATATACCAGCTTGCTATTTGCCATTTTGAAAACTATGTCCTCCAAGACTGATCCTCAGACCCCCAAATATTAGCAGTAGATGGTCCCTCTTGGCCCCTCTGTTCTTGAAAGAAAAAGACAATTTTAGTGACTGCCCTCTCGCGAAGGCCAATAGTTTTGCAAAGCCAGCAGCCATCTCAGAATTTCCTGCCACTTCAGTTCAGCCATCTGAACTGAATAACATCTCCATCCCTTTCTTATTTGCTTTCAATCAAGAGTTATATCCAGAGGTCATTTTGAGCTTCTCTGCTATTTAGTCTTACAGAAACTAAACCAAATGAAGAAACAAGATTTTTCTCAGGGTCAGGGAACTTAGGTCCCTGTCACTTCCCCATATGAGAGCTAGTTCTGATCTCCCATCTAGTAGTCTTCACAAACTACGTGCCAGACTCAGGATAACTGAACATCTATGATAGATGCTGTGTTGGGGAGACTCTGGACACATCTCGCCCATTGCAGATCACATGTTTTCACTCCACGTGGGTAATATCCCTTTTGTAATTCTGCATCTATCTAGTTTTAGATATTATATTGCTTCTGGGGCCAGCCCTGTGGCCGAGTGGTTAAGTTTGCACGCTCCGCTTCGCGGCCCAGGGTTTCGCTGGTTTGCATCTTGGGCGTGGACATGGGACCGCTCATCAAGCCATGCTGAGGCAGCATTCCACATGCCACAACTAGAAGGACCCACAACTAAAAATACACAACTATGTACCAGGGGCTTTGGGGAGAAAAAGGAAAAATAAAATCTTAAATAAAAATAAAAATAGATATTGCATTGCTTCTAATTTAAGTTGATTGGGCTTGTTTCTTTTGTTTTGAAACTCCAGAAGAAGGTAAGTCAATCATCATTGCTTGGAGGGACAAGAATGGATCAAATACTAAGAGCAGAGTTTTATCACTGAGGATTCAGTTTGACTGCATATAATAGTACCTTAAATAAGATAAGAGTTCAGTTTTTCTCTTCGGTAAAATAAGTCCAGAAACAGTTAGACCAGGCTGATATGATGACATGTCAAAGATAACATCAGAAACTTAAGCAACTTCTATCATTCTGCTCCATCATCCTTAGCACGTAACTTCTAAGTTGCTTGATGGTCACAAAATGATCACTGCAGCTCCCCCTATTATGCCTACACTCTGGGCAACAGGAAGGAGAAAGTGCTTAGTGGACAGGGTTCACCTCCCAGCTAAATTAGTCTTCTTTAAACAGCTTCATCATAGTTTCCCAATTTATTGAATACATTTTACACTCTCTGGGCTAAAACCTGGGTATGGTAAATGAGTAGACACAGTCTGGTGGTATTACTCAGGGTCAAGCTTTTCTATCACTTCTTCTACCTACACTACTATGGAGCCACCCACCACTTCACAGGCAGATGGTTCATCCCTTTGTGCTCCTCCAGACTCCATTGCTAATATGGTAAAAGGGAGTGCAGCACAGACCTCTGTGATCTATCTTACATCTTCTTTCACCTACCTTTTTACACTAGACGTTGTCTCAGCAATCAGCTGTGGACAGGTGTGACGTGACTGCTCATTGTTTCTGCTGCACTGTGTAAGTCTTGCCCCAGGACTTCTAAACCTCTGCAGCTTGGGAATTCCTAGAAATGCACTCAGCTGTTCTGATGCATGCACCTCCCTGGAAGTACTGGAAAGCCACCATCCCCTGGGGAAATTCTTCGTAAAGGGGATTGAGAGCTGGGGATAATAGTAATCAGAGTCTCCAGTGGGACTGAGCCCCAGTGTCCATCAGTGATCCACCTGACAGCACATCCTTGTAGGGGCTTTCCTCCCCCTCTGTCTCACACTTCCTAGTCCCCTCCTCTTTCCCTAGGATCTCTTCCCAAAATAATTCCCCTATATCAAGCTCTCAGGCTTTTTTTTTTTTGGAGTAATCTAGGTTAAGATCAAGACCTAGAGGAACATAATAAATCTATTTTCAAGAAAATAAGCTAGCTTAAATTGCTAGTTTTCTACACAATTAGAATTTTTACTCAAAAATTAGAGTATTATCTCACTTTTTCTCTTAGTATTCCTTTGATAACAAACATACACTCCATAAAAGACAGCATAGCATAACACTTAAGAGCATGGACCCAAAATTCAGGCAGACTGTTTCAATCCTGGCTCTATCTCTTACATTTATTTGACTTTTCCATGTTTCAGTTTCTTCATTTGTAAAATTTTAAAAAGACAAAACCAAATCTATTTCAGTCAGTTTTAAGATTCAGCTTTTAACTGAGGCTGAAAAAATGAAAGCGAATTGTTCAAGGTTCCATGAGATCTCAGACCTCCTGCCTCCCAATCCAACCTGGCAGACACCAAAGAGAGGAGATTAATAATCCTCTGTGAATTTTTTTTCAGTTTGTACCCTGTGAGGGATTCCCCAAAAAGCATTCTAAAGTGAAAATTCTAGGATAACAATGGCAGTATGAGGGTCTTCTCACTTCCTTTCTAGACTAGGTATAAAATAATTTATTCTGTAACAGTCTGTAACTTTTAGGGTTTATAAGGCATTTTTCATACCCATCATCCTATTTAATCAACACTTAAACCCTGAGAAGAATGCAGGTTGAGGGTTTTAATCTCCATTTAATAGATTCATTCACTCAGACAGAATTTATTTATTCATTCGCTTGTCCATTAACATTGTGTGTCCACTATGTGTCTAACATTGTGATGGGTGATGGGAACATACGAATGAGCAAATCACATCCTCTACCCTGAGAGTCTTCCCAGTCTAATGAGAAAAATGGGCATGCAAACAGATAAAGTTGAACTCAGGTGCTCTGGACAAAGCAGCTATGGGATATCTCCAGGATACAAAGAATGAGGTAACCCTACATGAGATTACGCTGAGCAGGAAAACCTTCAGAAAAGAATGATGCTTGCTTAGTTTTGGGAGATGAGAGCTTTTCACTAGGTAGTGAAGGGCATTCTTGACCAAGAGAACAGCATGAACATAGGCATAGAGAGATGGAAAATCTATTATTTGGGAACCCAAAGTACCAGTGTATGTTTGAATTATAGCGTGCAAAGCAAGGAGGAGGAGAAAGAGATGGCAGAGATTGATGAGGTAAATAAGAACAGCCCATAGTGGTTATTTTATAAATAGTTAAAGGGAGACAGTAATATGTGTAATGCAGGTAAATATCACAATCTGATTTTTATTTTACAAAGTTCACTGTGGCTACAACAGGACTTTTGAGAAAGATGGGAGGCAAACAGATCAGTTAGGAGGCTGTCCATTTATGCAGGAAAGAGATGATGAAGGCACGAATTAAGATAGTGCAAGTGGGATGGAGAGGAATGGATGCTGGAGATATTAAAAGGATGGAATTCTTGTCCTCAGTCACTGATTACATGTGGAGGATGAGCCAGAGGAAGAGTCCAAGATAACTCCATGTTTATATCTTGGACAGCTGAGTGCATACTGTTGCCGTTGATTTATAGTGGGACTTTAAGATGAAGAACGTGCTGAAGCAAAGATATTAGCCAAAAACATAGACATGTTGAGCTTGAATTGTCCGTGGACATACACATTCACTATTTGATGAGTTGGTCTACAGTTTGGACAGTTAAGAGATTGGGTTAGAAATCCAGATTGGTGGTTCATTAGATGAGACTTTGGATTTTAGACTTGAAGTGATTCTGGAATGAGTTAAGACTTTTGGGGCTGTGGGCATAGAATGAATGAATTTTGCATGTGAGAAGGACATTGGCTTTGGTAGGTCAGGAAGGAATGCTATAGATTGAATGTTTGTATCTCCCCCAAAAGGCATACGTTGAAACACTAACCCTTAATGTGATGGTATTAGGAGGTGCGGCCTTGGGGAGATGATTAGCCCGTGAGGATATAGTTTTCACAAATAAGATTAGTATCCTTATCAAAGAGATCCCAGAAAATCTCTTGCCCCTTCTGCCTTGTGAGGACACAGTGAAAAAACAGCATCTATGAACAAGGAAGCAGGCCCTCACCAGATATTTAATCTTCCAGTGTCTTGATCTTGGATGTCTCAGCCTCCAGAACTGTGAGAAACAAATTTCTGTTGTTTACAAGCCAACTACTCTACAGTATTCTAAGACAAATTGTTTCTGCATGAAAACTGTATCACTACACCTTTTCATCATTAAGAAAGAGAGTGGTCATTCTGTATAAAACATTTAAGAATATAACAATATTTATACCATAGTAATAGCAGCTACACATATTAATAGCAGCTAATATTACTGCATATTTAATTTTGTCAGGCACTGGCTAAGCACTTACATGCGCTTTCTCATTTAAACATCACAGCAACCCTGTGAGAGAGATACTATTAATATCCCCACCTCACCAATGAGAAAATCATGACGTGAAGAAGTTATAAACTGTATGAAGTTCTATAGCTGATAAGTAGCAGAGCTGAGATGTGAATTCAGGATTATCTCCCTTTTCAATCTAAGCTTTTAACTTCTTTGCTACAGCAACCCAAGGGCAGGACTGACTGGTTCCAGGGGTAAAGGGGTCATTTCACACTTGCTCATTGGTGGGTTCATTATCTCTGAAACTCTCTTAGCGACACTGATAGGCTGGTGTTATTCTTACTCCCATTGTGGGGATGATGCAAGCGATGATCAGAGGAAAACCAACTTGTCCCAGAATGCATATCAGAGAAAGAAAACAGTAAAATGGCTTTGCTCCATTTCTGAGTTTCAGTTAAGGCCTCCCAACTGAAAACCATCTGTGCAGAACTTGCCAAGGTGGTGTTGATAAACATAGCCCATTACCTACCTTCAGGATGTATAAGGCTATGTAAAGAAGAATTCACCGGGTAAAGAAGGTCAAGGAAGCAGCTTTGTAATGGAGACTTCTAGGAGAGTGCTGCTATTGGAATGTAATGCTTTTCCTTTCCCTTTTCCATGGGGTAGGGTGTCTTCCTCTACTCACATGCTCAGCCTAAAACTTAAATCAAGTAAGGGAGGCGTCAGAAAGCCATTAGACAACTTAACGTATGTCTTGAGAGACAAAAGGACTGGATCTTAATCAAGCCTAAAGAAAAACAAAATGGCACTCTAAAAGAGAAGAAGCTGGCTGGGTATACCTCATAACAACAGAACAAACAGAAAGAGGATTCCATTGAGAATGTCTGCACATCCAGATTTTGGATAATCTTCAAGGGGTATCCTTCCCTTGGGCAGAATTATTGCAAGAATTTATTTCCTTGCAGTTGTAAAACTGAGGGCCCCAGCTTCTTGCTGACTGTCAGTTGGAAGCCACTCTCAGGTCCTGGTGACATGGGACCCCCAACTTGTTTACTTATATCTTCAAAGTCAGCTGTAGAGAGAGTCTCAAGAGCAAGTCTACTAGCAAGATAAAATGCTATATAGTGTAATATAATAATGGAAGTGATGCCCCCTCACCTCCATTATATTTTATTGATTATATACAAATCATAGATCCTGCCCATACTCAAGGGGAGGGGCTTCTATAAAGGCATGAACACCAGAATTAGCTCATCATTGAGGTCACTTTTGGGTCTGCCTGCCACATGGCCTCTTATCTTTGAGTTCAGCACTATAACTTATTTTGGCCAATGACAAGTGGGCAGAAGTATCATAATGCCAGCTCCAAGCCTAGTTATTAAGGGACATCTCATATGGTAACTGCCCTCAGTTGTATCTGCCATCATCATTAGAACATTTCCTGAGTAATCACTTGTCCAAGGAAAATGAGAGACCCATGGAGTAGACTTGGACACAAGCTGCTTCTTGGAGCCAAGTTGAGCCCAGATCAGCTAACCCCCATCGGATTCACAGGCCTGTGAGCACTAATAAACATTATTTTAAGATACTGACTCTTGGGTTAGTTTGTTATGCAGCATTGTTTTAGTACTAGCTGACTACTATAATACCTGCATGAAAATTTAAATGCTCTGGGATCTTCCTGGTATTTCATACTGAAGGGTAGAAGAAATCACTACCAAAGAACTTATGAGATACTGATGAGAAAAGGGAATATTGGTTTCCCTTTTTTTATGTTATCTAGTCAGTCCTTGATTCATACCTATATTTAAAGCTAGCACTCAGGAGAAGGGATGGGGATGGGTTTGAGGGGTTGAGAAGGGATGGGTATATTTATTGAATGACTTCCGTCTATAACGTTCTATATGAGGACGCTTCCGTGGCACAATTTCACTTCGGGTTCAACCATCCTGCTGGTTGGGTCCTATCAGCTCTTTTTTTCAAATGGGGAAACCGAGTGTTGGAGGTTCAGTAATGTGAACAAAGTCATTCCAACTAGTCAGTGGCTGAACCAGAATTTGACCCCAAGTCTCAAAAAATTCTGTGTATGTCTCTACGTGTTAAGAAAAAAGGGAGAATTCGGCAGTTACTAGGATAGTTCAGGACAGCCTTCACCTTGCAGCCTACTCTTTTCCCCTTACATAATCATCTAAGGAAAAGCATTGGGACTGGGGAGGGGCTTGAATTTGGCAATATGTGTGATGGTTAAGCAAGTGGATTCATAGTCAGAAAACTTGGATAAAGAACCTGGTTCTATCTCCTTCTAGTGATGTGAACTTGGACAGATTATTTAACCTCCTTGAGCCTTAGTTTCTTTAACTGGAAAATGTAAAAATAGATGGAGGGGGATAATCATTTTTATCTTACAGGGCATTTTGAGAATAAAATGAAAGAATGCATTAAGCCCTTAGCCAAATGCTTGGCACACACTAATGCTCAATACATTATTATCACAATTATCTAAGTATTCTTTGTCTATTGCCCAAAGTCAACAGATAACTGCTCATCTTCCTATTTTCTTAATGTTTAGGAGATGCAAGATAATATTGATTTCTAACTGCACCCCAGTCAGTATAGCTTGTTCCATATTTAATTTCAATATTAAGTAGCCACATTGTGACTTAAAGCCATCTCTTTTGTTACTAACTCTTGGCTATTTCCACTAAAACATGCTATATTTTATATCTGAATAGCAAATAGCAGTGCTGTTTGACCAAACCGTAGTCATTTCATGATGATATACAACTCCCTTTCTCTTTCCAGAAAAAAAAAAAAATTGTGGGGGCTGGCATGGTGGCCCAGTGGTTATGTTCACACCTTCTGTTTCGTTGGCCTTGGGTTTGCTGGTTTGGATGCTGGGTGCAGACACATGCACCACTTGTCAAGCCATGCTGTGGCAGGCATCCCACATAAAACAGACAAAGATGGGCAAGGATGTTAGGTCAGGGCCAGTCTTCCTCAGCAAAAAGAGGAGGATTGGCAGCAGATGTTAGCTCAGGACTAATCTTGCTCCAAAAAAAATTGTGAAACTGGTAGTAAAACAGTGTAATGGAGGGAGAAAAAAACATGGGCCTTGGAGCTAGACAGACCTTGGTTGAAATCTTACATTGTCTTCTTCAGTTTTCTCATCTGTAGTAGGAGATAATAGCATTTACTTCTCATGTCATTCTGGGAATTAAGTGGGATAACGTGGTAAGTGTGCATCACAGTAATGGATGCCTAACAGGAGTTCAGCATATCCTTGTTTCTATCCCCTGCACCTCTTCTCCTTTGAATCTACTTTTGTTGCAGAGAGGAGGGACTTCCTAATCCGTCGGGCCCAAGAATTCCTGAAAGTTTCCACTTGAGAGGAAGATGACTTAAGTCAATGTTAATAAGCTTAAAGGGAAAGAATGAGAGAGAAAGAGAAGAAGGAAGGAAGGAATAAAATTTATGATAAGTGGGAGAGAAAAATCTCTTTATTCACTCATTCTGGTTGTATTTTTGGGAAGCAGGTTCAACTTGCTTTGGACAGTGGAGAGCCCATCCTGCTGCCTTTAAACAAAGCTTCTGAGGAGTCCTAAAATATCAACCACCAGCGAGATGTTTATCTGAGAGCTTAGGTGGGGCTGAAAAAATAAACACTTTGAATGTATTTGGTGTTAGAGTGGAAGGCTCCAGGTCCCTCTCTTTCTACTTGTGGAGTCCCTGCCACCACTTTGCAGCCCCCAGTGTCTTAGAAGGCCTGAACTTAGACCCTGAGTGGAAGGGAAAAGTGTGTGGTGTTTGTACAGCTGAGAACAAGATGAAAAACCCCAGGCCCCCTCTCACACCCCATTAGACCCTGAAGTCCATGGAGTGTTGCACTCAACACATAAACACTCTGCTTGGGGAAGCCGTGGTCAGGGTGTGAGAGGGAGGGTCGCCGTCTCAGGGAAGAACAATGGCATCTCTGTGAGGAGGCAGGCATCCCTGTTCTGCAGCTCCTCGGCCCAGGATGCATTAATCATTACTCCCACCAGGAGCATTTCAGTAAACCCCAAGGCCTTTTGGGATTGATAATGGGACAAGAGGTAAGAAGGCACCCAATCAGAAAATAAACACTCTTGGGCTAAGGAGTCAACATCCCTCTTTCCTTTTCCAGGGTGGCAGAGTGAGAGAAAAAAGGAATACAGAATAAACGATACTGGTTCCAAGATAAGATCCTACCATAGCTGGTTGTGGCACTATGGGCAGCGGAAGTTCTCTGGCATTTCTGCAACCCCACACCTTTGCCTCGGCTCTACCTGCCAGGAATGTTCTCCAACCACACACGCTTTCTCTCGGGCATATTCGTACTCATCTTTCTAGACAAAGGTCCCATGCCCTCTCCTCAGAGATGCCTTTTTATCTCCCAGCCTATGCGTACTTATCCACTCCCTCCTCTGTGTCCCCACAGCATGCCACGATCAGGCTTTTACTAAAAGGCTTTTCATGGTGTATTGGAATTTATATGCCTCGGTAGATGACCACGTATTTCAATTTTCTGAGGTAATATAGACTGTGAGGCATGAACCCACTAGTTTCCCACCTTAATCTCTGAAATAGCAGCTCTCCACATTCACTAGTATCCTTATAAAGAGACAGAGATTTGCAGACTCCTACCGACTGAATTGTGTCCCCCCAAATTATTGTGTCCTCCCCTTACTTCCAATGTGATGGTATTTGGAGAAGGGGTCTTTGGGAGGCGATTAAGTCAGAAGGGTGCCCTCATGATGGGGTCAGTACCCCTCTATATAGAGACACCAGAGAGCTTGTTCTCCCTCTGTCAGTGCAAACAAAGAAGTCATGTGAGTACACAGCAAAATGGTGGCCACCTACAAGCCAAGAGAAGAGGAAAAAGAATGAAATCCACCTTGCTGGCACCTTGACCTTGGACTTCCTAGACTCCAGAACTGCAAGAAATAATTTCTGTGGTTTAAGCCACCCAGTCTATTGCATGTTGTTATAGCAACCGAAACTGACAAACAGACACAGAGACATACACATGGGGAAAAAGGCCACTTGAAGATAATGGCAGAAATTGGAGTGATGCAGCTACTAGCCAAGCACTTCCAAATATTGATATCAACCACCAGAAGCTAGAAAGAGGCAAGGAAGGATTATTCTCCAGAGCCTTCAGGAGTGTGGCCTTGCCAACATCTTGATTTCAGACTTCTAGCCTCTAGAACTATGAGAAAATAATTTTGTTTTGTTTGTTTTTCTTGTAATGCCTTTTTATGGCAACCACAGGAAATGAATGCAAATGTGAATCCCTCTTTTTGCCTCTTGATTTGACCTACCTTTTGGTCCTTCCTGTGTTCCCTGGGATCTAGGACTAGAGCCTGACTTAATGTTTCCCTTCTACTAGCTCCTTCCCCATAACCAGTATAAATGCTGGATTCTCCCATGTTTAAAACAACAGCAGCACTGCCCTTCTGGGTCTCTAAGTCCCTGTCTAGATGAAGGAATAAGCCTCTCCTTTCCTTCATGCTAAATTCCTCAGTATAAGAGACTGCTCTTGCTGTCTCCAGTCCTCAAATCCTATTTACTCTTCCTTCTTGTAAAATTAGGATTTGTCTCCACTTTTACACTGAAATTCTGCAAAAGTCATGAACTGTCAAACTCTATAGTCTCTTTTAGCCTTTACCTTACTCTGCCTAAAATCTACCCATCTCTCTTTTTCTCTTAATCTGTTTAGGCTGCTGTACTAGAATAACACTAGAAATACTAAAAAATACTAGAAACTGGGTAGCTTAAAAACAACAGAAACTTATTTCTCACAGGTCTAGTGCTGGAAGTCTGAGATCAGAGTACTAGCTTGCTCAGGGGAGGGTCCTCTTTCAGGGCATAGACTTCACCTTGAATCATCACATGGCAGAAGGGGTGAGGGAGCTCTGCGAGATCTCTTTTACAAAAGCACTAATCCCATTCTGAGGGCTCTACCATCATGACCTAATCGCCTCCCAAAGTCCCCATCTATTAATAGTTGGGGGTTAGAATGTCACCATTGGGTTTAGAATTTCAACATATGAATTTAGAGAGGAGACAAACATTCAGACCATAGCTCTTTTCCTTGGCTTCTGTCACATCACTTTTACTCCATCTACTTCTTTGCTTGTTTTTTCTTACTGTTTCTGGGCTCTATTTCTTCTACCCTACCCTTACTGCTCATACGGCAGAGAGTATTGACCTCAGTCTTCTTGCCTTTTTACTCTCTATATTTTTTTCAATCAATCTCATCTCTCCGATATCTTCAATAACCATCTATTTATTGATTAATCTCCCTATCAAATGGTCATTTGGCCACACCTTTAGTGCTCTTTCCTGAGCTGGTGTGCTCACTCTTTTCAATATGGGTTAGCTGAGAATGTTCCAAGTCTTTAAGTTCTGCTTCCTTTTTGATTAATAATTCCATCTTTAAATCATTTCTCTTTTCTTATACTTCCTTTAGGCAGCCCAGAAGACTCAGACTGCTCCTTCAACACTTTGCTGAGATATTTGCTCAGCCAAATACCCAACTTCATTGCTCACAAGTTCTACCTTCCACAAAACACTAGGAGACAAACACAATTCAGCCAAGTTCTTTGTCATTTTATAATAAGGATGGTCTTTCTTCTATGGCCTAAGAACATGTTCCTTATTTCTGTCTGAAACCTCATTAAAATGGCCTTTGTCTATATTTCTACAACAGTATGTTCAGGATTACTTAGGGATTCTCTGAAAATATTGAAAGTTTCTCTACAGCTCTCCTTTTTTCTTTCTGGGCCTTCACCAAAATGCTCCTTAAGGGTGCATTGATAGCATTGCAAGCTTTTTCTAGAATGCACCCCAAAACTCTTCCAATCCCCCTCCCATTACTAATTCCAAAGCCACTTCCACACTTTTAGGTATTTGTTACAGCAGCACCCCACTTCTTGGTGTCAATTTCTGTCTCAGCCTGTTCACGCTGCTGTGACAGAATACCGTAGACCGGGTAGCTTATAAACCACGAAATTTATTTATCACAATCTGGAGGCTGGGAAGTCCAACGTCAAGGCATTAGAAGATTAGATGTCTGGCGAGGGCCAGCTTCCTTATTCATCAATGTCAGTCTTTTTGCTGTGTCCTCACATGGCCAAAGGGGTCAGGGAGTCTTTTTTATAATAGTTCTAAACTCATTCATGAAGGCTATTCTCTCATGACCTAATCATCTCCTAGAGACCACCATCTCCTAACACAATCACATTGAGGGTTAGAATTTTAACTTGCGAATTTGGAAAGGAAAAGAATTCAATCCATAGTGATATTCATTCCAAAAGTTTTTTGAGCTCTGTTTTGGGCACTATTAAATTTCTGGAATACAAATATATTAACTACCATGTGGCATTACACAATGTACTGGGGAAAACAAACCCATGAAGAAACACCAGTGTAGTGTGATAAATATTACGTAAAGTAGGAGCACAGAGAAGGGAGCTATGACATGCAAAATATAAACAAATGCAAAGATGTGTGTTGCTTATGGATAGAATATTTATCTCTTACATTTGCCCATGTTAGCTAAATAGTGTCACAAAAGATTATAATACCACATGACCTTTCAGCTGGTCATGACTTTAGTCATCATTCATTCTAGTCTTCTCTTCTAGAAGCAAAAAATTACTTGGTCTGGAATAGGCTTGGAAAAATGTTAGGGAAGAACTGGAATTGAGCAAAACTGAACATGTGTCTCAAATCTTAATACACTCAAAAACGAAAAAGACTATTTGTAGGAGAATCTCACGCATTAGGAGTTAAAATTCAATAAAAAATCTCTACTATCACTTTAAATTTAACCATATGATTTTTATAAGAAAAAGGACATTAAAAACAAAATCTGGCAGTATTAACTAGCATTTGAAGCACTTACCACATACCCTGCCTGGCATTCTCAGAGATCATCTAGCTTTCTTTCTTTTTTGTTTTTTTTTAACATTCCTTATGTTACATTATTTTAGAATGTATCAGGAATCTAAAACCATTTCTACATAAATAGAAAATATTAAACTAAAAATAGGGAATAATCAGCTTTGTTAGGTTTTTAAAAACATGTGCTGATTCTCTTTAGTGATAAAAAATTACATCAGGAATACATGGAAACACCCGTGGTTAGATACACCACTCCACTGATAACAGCAACTTGGATTTCAGTGTTAGCAAGACTGGCACATACAAGAGTTTTTCATAGAGAATGGGAACAATTCAACATTGTGAATAACAACCATCACCTGAGCTCAAGGGAACTGCCTGCTCTTTGATCACCCCAATAGGAAGATGTCATTCCTTATCATCTATAAACCCAAACTCATAATGGATAGCATTCTCAGCAAGCCACCTCAGATTACGCAGATGCCCTATTTACCTGTAGGTCTTATCTTCAGATCACGTGCTAAACACGGTCCATCAGCTGTGGTCAGACTAGCATGCCCAATCTCTCTCAAGGGACAAAAGGCAAAACACTCTAAGCCAAAACAAACCAAGCTGTGAAGCCACAACACCAGGACAGAGCCTTTGGATGGGAGGTGCAATGGATGCATCAAATTCTTTAATCGTCCTCGAGGATCCTTGGAGAGCTCTGTAATATCTTGTGACCCGTGATGGAAGGATAGCATTTTATTTCCTCTTAGATTTTCCACAAAACAATGTAATTTTTGTAAAAAGTTGCCCTAGATGTTAATCCAGAACTTTTGCTTTAATCAACTCAAAATTAACTTATATTTTAGAGACTGCAGCTCCCAATGACTTACAAATAAAATTACTGCCAACCATATTCTTTGTTTGATAAATGGCCCAAATTCAGGAGGAAAAAATAAATTGTTTTGAAACAGTGTATTTAAAAATATATAATCTTTTATTCCCTAAGGAACAATTTAGAGCTGACCAAGTACATTGTGTACAATATGTCTCTAAATTTTGAACCCATGGGAGTTTCCAAGAAAACCCAATACCTGTGTTTCAGAATCATTTGCACTTCAGCCTTTCACATATTTTGTGAGCACTTTTTATGTCCAAAAAGTTTTCCCACTCCAGAAAAAGAAAATTTTCTTTGAATGACAAAATATCCCTCTTAAGCTCTTCTGAAATGGAACCCAATCCGTTAAGTTCCCCAGGGACTAATGTTCAAGTGTATTATAAAATTGAGAAAATATATCATCATCTCCGTTAAGCAAAACATCAAGAGTGAAAAAATATGTTCAAGAATGATTTAAATAAGTGTAAAATAAGTTTATTTTAAAATACTATATAGGTTTCATAAAAATATAATTCCCTTAGTAAATGCACACGTGCTTATTTGATATAAACAGCAAGGTATATCATCTCTTATGTACCCTAAGTGACTGTCTATACATTCAGTTGCTTTAATATTTGAAGGAAGTTTTTCCTTTTAAATGAAGTCTCAAGGAAATGTCCATTGTTAGCCCTCCTCTGCTTCTCTAGAACATCGAGTAGGGGTGGAGGTAGATAATCCAGCTACATAAATTGTTGGGACTCTTCAGTTGAATATTGTTAGTGCCAGGGAGATAATCCATGTGTGTCTGAATCCAACAAGATGGACTTCAGGTTTTAGAAGGAAGTCTTCTGTAGAAAAGTGCTACTTTCTCTATATCCGTTCCCCTCTAGCTGATTAGTCTAATCCCCCTTACTCATAATTCATTGAGGGATAAGCGAGCCTGCGCCATTTTGGATGGATGAGCAGAGAAGCTTGCTTGGGGCTTCTGAGAGTCACTTTCTGGCTTTTGTGAACATAAACCAGGTTTACTCTCTCTTCTAAGTCATGAATGAGGAAACTGCACCCTGGCTACTGACAGGCATATTACAATCATAGGCAAACTTGCCTTAGGATAGAACTAATGGCTGACTGATGATATTGTTAACTGTTGGACTGACCAGTCTCAAAGCCCACCCCACCTATGAATTCCCTCTCATCTGAACTTACGTGTTTCCATAACGTTCATGTCCATTTGAGTTTAAGTTTCTATTACTTGCTGCCAAAAGCTTAACAATAGATATGCTTTCTTTTCCTCTCTGTTTTTATTTTAAACCATAAAATGGGAAAGGCTGCCAAGATTTCAGCCCTTTCTGGAAAATATGGAGAAGAATTCTGTGCTATTCTCTTCCTCTTTTTGTTCCTCTGCATAAGAGGAGCAGTGGTTGTCTAGGTGGATAGTTAGCATGAGTGAACATCAGGTCTGGAGAGCTCTAGCTGTGACCTGCACTGATGAGAGAAAGGGAGGTCTCCACAGCCCATATTGCTGTATGATACTGCAAGGGCAGATGTCTTCTCTCCCTACAGGCAACTCCAACACGCCTGACCGAAGAGTAGATAGGAGAAAGTAGAGAAAGCCCCACGTTCCCTAATCAAGCATCACCAGTAATAAAGCTGATAGTGTACATTTTATTGTGCTCTAGTACTTGAGTCTGATCACAATTGGTTTTGATTCAAGGGAGATTAATTAACACCTTCAAAACCTGGCAAGAGTACGTATATCTGAGTGCTGGGTGACGGGGTCATATTTGGAAATAAAAATTTTGTATTATTTGTTATTGTAAATAAATTATATATTATATTACTTATTATTATAAAAGAAAAATAAATATTATTATTTCTAATAATAATAATGAGCCTTCATTGGACACCTTCTAGATAGCAAGACTTTTCCAAGTACTTTATACCTATTGTCTCTAAACTTTACAAAATGCCAAAAAAAAATTTTGTAGATGAACTAAGTTTTGAAGAGTAAGTAGCTTGTTGATAAGTATCAAAATTCAAATTAGACTCAAGATCCATCTAATTTGAAGGCCATGTTTTTCTTACTCTGATACCAGAGGCAATTTCTTTCTTTTTCTTTTTTTTTTTTTTTTAAAGATTTTATATTTCCTTTTTCTCCCTAAAGGCCCCGGGTACATAGCTGTGTATTTTTAGTTGTGGGTCCTTCTAGTTGTGGCATGTGGGATGCTGCCTTAGCATGGCTTGATGAGCAGTGTGCCATGTCCGCGCCCAGGATCCGAACCGGCAAAACCCTGGGCCACTGAAGCAGAGTGCACCAACTTAACCACTTGGCCTCGGGGCCGGCCCTGAAGCGATTCATTTCTTATGGACTTCCCATGAATTTAGTCTGTACTTCTTACTGGATATCATAAAAAACCCACCTTTTGTAGGAATACAAGTTGGATCTTTCTTTATAATGACTTATTCAAAGTCTATATATTAGGATGGCATACTTTTTTGAGACAAGAACTATGCAGCTGTTTTATATATTTTAGTCATTTCCTCCCAGTTACACTGTAATTTTCTTAATTCTGAGTAGGCCAATCTCATATAAAAGAGAAAATGCCCTGGCAAGCGTCCTGGAAGCTTGTCACAAGGAGTGTGATAAAGACTGTGAGATACAGACCTAAGAGAAAGGTCTTCCGTTGCCCAGTAGCCAACAGTAATCCCTGCAGGCAATAGCGTTATTGGAATACATCCTGGGGATTTGCACATTCTTCATGCAGCCCACAAATTTATACTTGATGTGGCTCAAGATTCATAGTCAAAAGGCTAATGACTGAGGCTCTCATCCACCACCCATTACATTGCGTCACTGAGGGTGGCCACATATCTTTTTAGTTTCTTCCTCTGTAAAACCGATTATTTGAGGTCATGATCCTAACTTAAAGTATTGTTGTAAGGATTCTTTAAAATAATATATGCATAAAATCAATGCTATATCTGACATATAGTAATGTATATTAACTATTAAGTTGTTTCCCTCTTTCTATGAAAAATCTATGTAGTATATATTTATGACATGGAATAATTAAAAGCTTTTATTGATTGCCATCTTTCACATCTTATGAAAAATTGATTCAAAGGCCTTCTAATCCAACTCGATTCAATTAAGAATGCATTTCATTTCATCAAAAACCTGTGAAAAAATAGAGAAGAATGAGCGAAACAGACAAGCACATAAATAACTCCAATACAATGTATTGTGTAAGTCATAAATTCATAAAGAATTATAAATGAGATATTTATCATCTCTTTAGATTGTTTATAATCCTATAACATTTGAAATAATGGAAGAGATGCTAGAATCACAGCTAAGCACACAGCTGTCTAGTTAGATTCTAGCATTATGGGAGGAGGGGAAAGTGGATTTTGACAGTCATCTCCACTTGTAATCTTAGGAGACAGCAACAAATGAAAAAAAAAGGATTATCTGATAAGACCTTTGTAAAATTACGGATAGCATGTATATATAATATAAACATATATATGCACATATAGCTATATTAGTATATATATATGTGCACGTGTATTAGATGTATACATAGATGTATATATATTATAAGCATGTGTTTCTATATATGTTTTACATATGTATAACTTGTGTATATGTTCTATGTATGATTTATGTTATATATAATTATATATATTACAGATATCCATATATACATATAATATATATAGAAATACATATATACCTCTAACATATATACATATATGAGAGAGAATAGATAGGTGAATGCAAGATTTATGAATTCATAGCTAGATAACAAATAGATGGATAGATAGATAGACAGGCAGGCAGACAGTAGCAGGCTGAGCTGCTTTTCTCCTGCACTCTCTCACCCCCACACAGATCCCCACTAGGGCACTTTGATTGGTTTTGAATAGTTTGCTATGTGCCTCTGTAGATCCATCAAGTTTCAGGTCAAGACCCTCACACATAGGAATTATGCAGTAAATAATTTGCAGTAAAAGATAACTTTTTTTTTGAACTAAATTTTTAAAAGCTGACGTTTAGTAAAGATTTTGTACAAATGACTAAAACAAAATTTGTGAAACACCAATGAAGATGGACCTAGAAAAATAGAGGAGTGAAAACTAGAAAAAGAGCAAGGGATAATGGAAAAATAGCATTTTTCTCTTTTGGTCTGGAACTAGAAAGAAGCATTCTCTGAATTCTCCTGACTGGCATTTCACCAGCTCCTAGTACCGTGGATTTAAACATCCCATGACGTCATAGTCACAGTCTGATGCGGATGTAGCCCTTCTTAGCTAAATTTTACGGTATATATATATATATATATATATATATCTCCTTCTCCATAGTATAGCCTCAAACATTCTTAAACCTCCTGTTTGTCATTGCGAACATAAAACCTCAATTTAAAGAAATGTACTAGAAGGGCATTTTAGACTGACTAGCCCCTGTCTAACAATTTCAGACAAGAATTTGGAGGCAGGTGGTAAACAACTTCTCGTGAAGAATACTTTCCTGGCCAGCCTTTCACCTATCCAGATGTGGCAAATAAGAAAACGTCATTTAATGCTACTTCAATATTGTTGTTATCGTGCATTATAAAACACTTTAATGCAAGAAAAGGATTGGTGGGCTTCCAGTCATTGCACTTCTAGACGTGAGAGCTCCTCCTTGTTGCTGGTACATTCATATTCAGTTATAAAGATATATTCATTGTGTATGTGCATTGCTGCGGACTGTATCTGAGTTTAGTTTCTGCCTCCAGTACAATATTTGACACACTCTTCATCTTACTGTCTCTCTTCATGTAACAAAATGATTAGACTAAGTTAAACTTTACTATCTATTAGGAAATGCTGTGGAAGCAATAGAATTTATTGGTATTATTTTTTAAATAATGATTTCATCTATTTATTAACTAAGAAAATAAACATTATATCCATTTACTAATTCAGAAATTAATTATTGACCTACACAAGCCATTAGACCAATTTTATTGAAATGCTACTATCAGGCACTTGGGTGCATTTGTAGATGAATGGCATGACAAATAAATTATGGCCTAGCAGACCAGACAGGTTGACACACTCTCACTGAAACACGGTGAAACATGATTTCACAGAACTGTGTGCAAAAAACAAAAGGATCCAAGAAGAAGGAGTTGTTTTGTATTCACTGCCTTGTCCTTTCTCTCTTGCTAGAGTGGAAGCGTCAACTTAATTGAGGACTGGGATTCTATTTTATTCAACTTTGTATCCCTGCATAACGAAGTATTAAGCTTTTTGGCAAAGTGATTTTCCTGTGTATGTGCTTGGATGTACAAGGGAATGGCAACACAGAAATAAAAGCAATAAGCATTTTTATTAATTTCCTTGTGTATGTGGGTGTATGTAAATAATCCAATCTGTGAATATTTTAAAAGTGGATGTAATTCTTCTTAATGAACTACTGAGTTTCTTAGAAAGCTGTTAGTTCAATATTATTAATAGCATGATTTCTTCCCTCACTGTTTATATTTAGTATCTATCTCATAGCTAATTTGGGAAGATGTATGTACTAACTCATAAGTGGTTTGGAGAAAAGGCGACTGACACATAGAAATAATCCAGATTATCAGCTATTTTTATCCAATCATATTGAGGCAAAAATCTCCTTTTACAATTGTGCCCCTGTCAATTTCTTCTCAGGTCTCTAAAATTGCTTGCCCATGTATTCATATTCTATTTCTTCCATGAACATGGGGCACTTATAGCCTGGGCACCAGGACCCGGCATGGAGACTACATTTCCAGGCTACTCTGTGGCTGATGTGGCCGAGTACAAGAGACACGTCAGCAGAAGCATCGCAATGGAAATGTAAGTCATTTTATAAGTAAAATCACTTGCACATACTGTCTTCTTCATCTCTTTCTCTGTACTGCTGCCCGGAATGTGGAGACCATGCTGCGCCACTAAAGTAAGGGCCACTCAGCCTGCGGCCTTCCAGCTTCACCTGGGATGTTTTATCTCCAGGCACTGGGCGAGAGGGAGTCGAGGCACTGGTTCTGAAGCTGGATAGCCTGTGTTCAAGTCCTGACTCCACCACTTACCAGCTTGGAAATCTTGGGAAAGTTAATTTCTCTGTATCTCAATTTCCTCTCGTATAAAACAGGGGTAATAAGATCACATAGGGTTCTGTGACAATTAAAAGAGCGAGCAAGCAGGAAGCACTCAGAATAGTGCCTTGTACTTAGAGAATGCCAGAAATTCTCAGCCATTCTTATTTTTGTCCAGTTGAGAGAATAAACTTCTGTCTTGTTAAAAAATATTGCCATTTAGGTTTTTCTATTAGATGCAGCCAAACCTACTTTTAACTAAAACAACATGCAGACATCTACTGCAGGTATAATAAAATGTAGCTTTTCTTCAACATACTTCTAAAGTAAGTTCATAGCCTTTCCAGCTTCTCCGAAGATACCACAGGAAAAGTATGGAGAGAGAGAGGAAAGAAAAATTAGCATGTCTAGTATTTATATACTTGTGTTGCTATACAGATAAACAATGACTTTGTCATGGCGCATTTTACTTCTCCATTCATCCTGAGAGCCAGTTGTTTCTCGCCCTTCTCTAAGTCACTCTTCTGCTATTATGTATATTACATGAACATGTACACATGTATACACAATACACATGCATGTATATGCATACATACATGCATACATAAATCTGATCAAGTTGTGGATATTGTCAAGGCATTGCTCTGTCTTTGACACTTAGTTTAAAAAAGAGAAAAAAGAACCAAAATAATAGATTGTGATGAAAACATCATTAAAGGTGCTGTTTCTTTTAGTGAAAACTTTTTGATTCTATTCTCTTAATACATAAAGATTGTATTTAAAAATAAATTATTTAATTAAAACTTCAATAACATACTATTTGTTTTAAATTTACGGTAAATGTATTGTTTTTGTAACAAAAGGAACAATGAGCACTTATCACATCTTTCTGTAACTATTTACTTATTGGCCCCATCCCTGTTTCCCAGACTGAGAAGTCGTGCGGGGATTTTGTCACATTTCTCTTTCTATGTCCCATGAGTGGCGTTGTACCTGACACACAACTGCTATACAATGATTAAGTTTGGAAAAGAGTGAGTAAATAAATGATTGTCACAGGTGCCCAGAGCTGGTGGTGACTCCATTACACTGCAAAGAAAATCGAGACGCTGAGATGCACAGAGGATTGCCTGACAACCTACAGGTATTTCGGGGTACAACAAATCAAGGATTCAGGTCCTCTGCTTCTCAACCCCATAGAATCTCTTTAACCCCCACCACATGTCTGAAACTTTAGGAGTGAGAGCTTTTATTTTTTTCTTATACTTTTTGTAAGTGCTGCTGAATGATGAAAAAAAAAAGGGATACAATTCAAACTGCTGGTGATGAAAATAAACTAGTAGGAGGCATCCTGAAGGTCCAGGAACTAATATCCATGCATGGCAGCAAGCGAATGTTTTTCCTGGCACACTTTGACTCTGAATGTAAGCAAGCACAGAAGTTGGTATTTCATTACTTTAAGCGTTTGTATTATGGCATTTGTATATGTCAGTGGTGTGTAGGGAGAAAGATTAAAAAGAAGTTTCTTGTTATTACATATTTTGAAATGTTCTATATTTCTACAGCATGGTTTATTTTTAGTCCCCCTTCTCAGCATGCAATTCTGACAATTTGGAGATAGAAAATTCTCTAACAGACACAAATTTTTAGATACATAGAATATCTGACATGGGCTGCCTACATTTGAATCCTGGCTTCATTCCACATATGTGTGACTTTGGAAAGTAAAATAACATTTGGAGTCCATTTTTCTCATCTGAAAATGTACTGTTGAAATTTTAAAAAAACAACTCTTGTACCTATCTCATCAGGATGTTTTGAGTGTTAAACAAGGTAATATATGTAAAACATTTAGCACTGAGCTTGACACGTTTAAATATCCTATCAGTTAGCTATTTGTGTGGAATAAACTACCTAAAAATTCAGTGGCTTAAAACAATAGGCGTTTATTGTTACAGTTTACAGGTCCATGGGATGGCAGAGTGTTGGCTGGCTTGGGCTCAGCTGGGTGACTGCTGATCTTGGCTGGGCTATTGCATGCATTTGAAGGTTGGATGGGGCACTCTGCTGTAGCATAGATGTGGCTGGGGCAACTTCATTGAGGCAGCTCTGCTTTCACATCCTTCATCCTCCTCCCTCCAAGGACTACCCGCCTACACTAATGCGAAAGTTGTGTTGGGTCTTCTTCTCCCAATTGTGGTTGGCTGGTGAAACTTAACTGAGGCAGCTCTGCTCACATGCCCTTTCTTATCCTCTCATTATTAACCCAGGCTAGCTAACCCAGGCAGGTTTTTCTCAAGAAAATGGCGGAAGCACAAGAGCAAATAAGCCTAACACGCAAGCACTTTTCACAACATTGCTTGCTGCGTTTCTGCAAACATCTACTTGGCTAAAGCAAGTCTCATGCCAAGACTAGGGGTAGAAATGCAACCCTCCAACCCACTTCCCTTGGTATGAATGTGCTGCAAAGATGAAGAATAAAGGGCATAGATGCAGGAAAAGATAACAAGTTGGTGCCAATAACACAATCTACTACAAACACTCAATTGTACAGCACTGAGTAATATCAGCTCCATCATTTACTTCCAAGTCTTTGCACATAAAATGCCTATTGAATGGCCTAGAGCAAGAATTCAGAAGCCAGAGGGTAAGATTTTGAGTGGAGAGGAGAAATGAGAGGATATGTGAATAGAAAGGAAGCACTGACTCTTACAAGGATACAGGAATTGGGAGGGGTGGATAATCTGTGGTTGTATGGTCTGTAGTGCAGCAATAAAGAGGTGAGAGGTGAGCTGGGTTTAATCCTGACACATATTTATGAAGAAATTATGTAAATGTCGAGGAGGATTGCCGGGCCTTATGGAACAGAGGAAATTTAATGACTAAGCAATAGCCACACTCTTTCATCTTCATTCCTTTTATCCAATTTGTCAGAGTGGCTAAGCTAGTCAAGTACATTCTATCCATAGAGGACACTGAGAGAGACAGTGATCAGAGTTCACTCTTGGGGTCTCTCCCCTAATTCCCCCAGCTTGATAGAGGGCCAATGCCTCTCTTTACGGGGCTATCAGCTTAAGGGAACTAGGCAGGACCAGAGTGCTACCTAGAAAAAAAAAAATGGAATCGCACATTAGTGAGGCCTAACAAGAGTCTTGAATTCTGAGAGAGGAAAGACTGGGGTCCCTAGGATTTCTACACTGTCCTTCCCAGACCTTTAAAGGAAGAGAAAGAAGGTATTTGGAGATTCAGAATCCAAGAAATAGCTAGCTAGGGTTTCTTTTTTTTTTTTGGACTGAGAAGTTTGCTATATAAAATAAGAGTGTTGCAGAACACTAAGATTTCGCTGTATCTTTAGTATTCTAGAACATGAAGAGAGCGTGGGTGTAGAGAACAAGGGAATGGCAGTCGTTATATAGAGCAGGACACCTTTAAACCTAAAACTGGCATTTACTTCTTAAGAAGATAATGTGGTGTAATGGCTAAAAGCATGGGGACCCTGGAGCTAAACATCCTGGGTTTGAATTTCAAATTTGACATTTAGTAATCACTTTAACTTTCTTACTCATTTAAACTCTTTATGCCTGAGTCTCTTCAGCCATAAAATATAGGTAATTATGACTACCGCATAAATTTTTTGTGAGAACTAGATAAATTAATATATATAAATGCATAGAACATTAAATGGTACATTATATGATATATAGCAAGTACTAACTACTCTTATTTAAAAACAAGAAAAATATCATGACTAAATTATAAAATCTCTTTAATTCCATGCAGAAGAATTACCAGAATGAGCATGATAGAGCACTGGATTTGAGTGATACCCCTTCCACATGCCAGCTGTGTGGTCTAGGGTTTATCTCATCCTCTCTGTGGACCTGTTTCTCTGTCTCCAGGATGGACAACTTCCTGTCCCACCTATCTCATGAGGTTGCTATGAAAGTCAAATCAGATAATGGGTTTCAAAGATCTTCATAAACTCTAAAGTGCTGGACAAAATATAGATGTATTGATAGGACATATCTTTAGCTTAAAAAATGAATCTCAGGAACCCTTGTGCACTGTTGATGGGAATGTGAATTGGTGCAGCCACTATGGAAAACAGTATAGAGTTTTCTCAAAAAATTAAAATTAGAAATACCATAGGATCCAGCAATTACACTTCTGGGTATCTTTCTGAAGGAAACAAAACACTAACTTGAAAAGATATACGCACTTCCATGTTCTGTGAAGCATTATTTGCAATAGCCAAGACATGGGAACAACCTAAGTGTCCATTGATGGATGAATGAATGAAGACAATGTTGTGTATGTATATACAATGGAATATTATTCTGCCACAAAAAAGGAAATCTTGCCATTTGTGACAATGTGGGTGTATCTTAAGGGCATTATGCTAAATGAAATAAGTCAGACAGAGAAAGACAAATATTTTTTGATCTCCCTTATATGAGGAAATCTTAAAAAAAAAAAAAAAAACAAGAAGAACTCATAGATACAAAGAACAGATTGGTGGTTGTCAGAGCCAGGGGGAAGAGGGTCGGCAAAATGGGTGAAGATGGTCAAAAGGCACAAACTTCCAGTTATAAAATAAATAAGTCTTAGAAATGTAATGTGCAGTATGGCGACTGTCATTAATAATACTGTATTGCATATTTGAAAGTTGCTAAGAGAGTGGATCTTAAAAGTCCTTATGATACACAAAAAGATTTTAGCTTTGTATGTTGATGGATGCTAACTAGACTTTTTGTGGTGATCATTTTGCAATATACACATATATTAAATCATTATGATGTATACCTGAAACTAATTTAAAGTTATGTGCTAATCATATCCTATTAAACAAGTGAAAAAAATCATGAGGGAATTTAGATAATATTTTTAATTCAATGATAACAAGAATAATACATATCATGGCTTGTAGGATGCAGGCAAAACAGTATTCATAGGGAAATGTATTGCTTCTAATGCAAATATTTGTAAAGAAGCTAGTAAAAGAACAGCAATATGAAAAAAAAAATAGAAGGAAATAATTTTAAAAAGAGAACTGAGATAGAAAAAAATATCAACTATGAACAAAACTAAAATTAGTCCTTTGAAAAGTCTGATGAAATTGATAAAATACTCTAACCGGACTGATTAAAAAAAGAAAGAAGGAATAAATAATTGATATAAAGAATGAAAAGAGAAACAGCAGTACAGATTTGCATACATTAAAAACAAGAGGCTATTATGAGCAAGTAAATAGTAATATAATTGCCATATAATAAAAATTTAGATGAAACAAACAAAAATTCTGTACCAAACACAATTGATAGTAGTGAAACATAGAAAGTCTTTCTTTTGAGACTGGGAACAAGAGAAGCATGCCTACTAACACTCAAATATTGTTCTGGAGTTCTAGCTATGTAGTAGAGCAAAAAAGAAAAGTATATGAATCAGAAATGAAGGAACAGATTAGCAGTATTTGCAAAGGGTCTGATGGGTGCGTTGACAAGCCAAACAAATACACAGACAAATTATTATGAATTGAAAATTTTAGGAATAGAAAAGACTGTTGGATTTAAAAGTTATTTTGGAAAATCAGCTTAATTTCTATATATTAACAACAAAGAAAATGAAATTTTAGAAAGATACCACTTACAATAGCATCAGAAATATCAAGTACGTATAAATAAATCTAATAAAAGATAGACAAAATTTCTGCAAAATGACAAATAAAATTCTATTGAGATAGTATAGAAGATCCAAATGAATTGAAAAATGTATCATGTTCATGGAGTGGAACGCTCAGTATTGTAAGGATGCCTATTCTCTCCCAAATTATTGTATGAATTCAATGCAATGTCAACTAAAAATTCAAAAAGTTTTTTTGTTGCTGTTGTAAGAAAAAAAAGCGATCCACATTTTTCCACAAGAATTTACTGTGTGGGGTCACACCACATTTTCCCCTCAACTGAAGAGTTCCTTACAGATTTACTCCATTATACAAAACACTTGCTCTGTTTTTTCATGCTAATTCCAAGATGCCATACAGTAGTGGCCTGACTCTCACTACTGGATTATGTGAATCTTTAAAATAAATAATGTCGGCTCTGATGTTTTAACTGGGTATTTGAGAACATGGAACAGTTTAAGGTTACACAAAATTTACCAGAAAATGAGGGAAGGGAAAATGAATTCACGAAAATTCAATAAAAACATTTCTGTCTTAACAGATGACCACATCCTGGTACAGAAGTGCATTCTTAATATTCAGGCAGCAGGGGTCCTTTTACAAAAATGTTGGAGTGTTTCTTGAAAATCCCTGCACAGAGTAGATGCAATACAGGCATAAAACTGAGTTTGGCTTCATGCAAGTATTCTTAGTGGATTCTTAAGACTCAGTTTTTATAAAGTCCTTGGAATGCCCACACATTTTAAAGCAAAGAGATGTAAGTACATGAAATGCCTTTTGTTTTTTCAAAAATTCTCACTAATCCTTGTGGTTATGAAGCCACACATTAAAAAGAAAACTGATCTTTCTCCACAGGAAATTCACACAATGTTTATCTGATACTACCTTAGGTTACTTGCTTTTCCAGATTGATTGTTCACGTCTTCCCACTAACTCTTTTGTGGTGTTGTTATTGTTGTTTGTACCTGTTAGGAATGCCTTAGGCTGCAAGTAAAGACATCTGACTAGAAATAGCCTTAAATCAGTTATTTGTTGTTCTCCAATAACAAAAAGTCTGGAAATAGGTAATTTCTGCTAGTTGGTTTACTGGCAAGTTATATTCAGGGTCTGGGTTAGCATCTCTGAGGTTAACTTGACCTCATAACTACCCATGGCCTCAACTGCTCCAAGTATCACATAATTATACAAGTATGTTCAGAGGCTGGATTGTGGATAGATGGGCAAGGGGCAAGTAGATCATAGGGGAGGGAATTTCTCTACACAGGGCTTCCTCTTTTCCTGGAGGAGACTCTTTCCCCAAAGGCTTCCTAGCCTCACTGTTCTTATAGCCCACCAGCTAGAACTGGGTCACACATTTACTACTTCTAGATTAAGCAGCTGGGCTCACCTTTTCTGATATCTGAACAAAAACACAGTTGGAGTTAGTTTGGAGTTAGGCAAACATCAGAGTTGGCCATCTTGTTTTTTGTTTTTTTCTAATGTTATTTCATTTAACAAAAAATTCAACCCAACAGAGTAGTGTCAATTGTAATACAAGAGATTCTTCAGATTCCCCAACAGTTAATATTTTAACACATTTACTTTTTTATTCTCTCCCTCTTCCTTCTTACATGTTTACGTATTGATTTTTTTATGGAACAGTTGTGATTAATTTGTAGACGTGGTTCTCTATTATCCTAAATACTCCAGTAGGTATTTCTCCAAAACAAACAAAAACCTCTTACATAACCACAGTATAGTCCTCAAAATCATGAAATCACCATTGACACAATACTTCTGCATTTATTATATTATGCATTTGGGGCAGCAATATCACAGAAATGATGCTATGTCCTCAGTATCCTGAGAAGTGGTATATATTATCAATTTGTCCCAGTATTGGCAAGGTAAACTATAACCACATGTTAAACTGGTGTCTGCTAGATTTCTCGACTGTAATTACATCTTTATTTGTAATTAATAAGTATTTTGTTAGGAGATACTTTGAGACTATGAAAATATTCTATTTCTCATTAAACTTCTACTGTTTTAGTACCCATTGTTGACTCAATTTAATTAGTTATTATGATGGTTTCAGATGGTGATGTTATAATTCTATAACTTAATCTACATTTGTTAGCATTCTTCTATTAGGCAGAGCTTTTTCTTCTTCACATTAATTCATTTATATCCATATAGACTGATGGATTCCTACTTTATTTAATGGATTAAAATCCAATATTATTTTGATGCTCAATTTGTCCACGATGTGGCCAGTAGGAGCCTGTCCAAACTGACTTCTGTATCCTTTTGATGTGCCATCATGATTCTTTGAACACTTCTTTACTTTCTGCCAAAATAAGTTGTTCTATGTTCAGCATGTGCTGTTGTTGTAGTCTCAAATTCAAAATCATCATTTCTCCACAGAGTCCCCATTCCTTTTAGTGACAACGGTATTTGCAAACCAACATCTGAGTTCTACATATACACATTGCTACCTGGGTCTCATTGTTTTCAGGCCTTTTTGTAGACTGAGCTGGGAAATATATAGATATCTCTATATTTATATATGCACATTTACTTGTATATTTGTTTATATATCTATCTATTGAAAACTGTGAGTTTACTCCAGTACCTCCAATTCTAAGCTAAACTTTGGGATGGTCTAGCTTTCCCCCTTTCTGTATTTCTAATTCCCTTCCTTAACAGTGAGAAGCATGTCTCCCACTATCCTTGACATATTAATTTATTTGATGAAGTCCTCCCTCTGTAACCAATCCCCCAGCAAGACTCATTCCTGAAACCGACTATAGCCCACCCCTGGCTTAGACATGACTGCATTATGGCCTTCTTATTGACCTTGCCCTGCCCCAGTGGATCAGCCTCCTTCGTACTTGGCCTTTTCCTTGCTTCAATCCTGGTCACACCAGCTGCATCTTTACTCAGCTCCTGATTGAATTTTTTTTCATCACTTGACATACAAATATTTTGGTACTGTGCACTATAATTAGTTTTTGAGAATCACTTTGGCACAAATCCACAGAAATAAATTGATTGACCCATTCAGCTGGAACGCAGTCACAAGCCCATATGAACAGTGAAGGGCACATAGATTAATGGGTAGAAAAATAAAAGCCCTCGCAAATTATCAAAATATTTGTTCAAATCTCACTATTTCTTTCACCAATGAAACATTGCTAAACATTACACCATAAACATTTTACCACACCTTGCATATTTAAAACCTGCATCATCTTCTATCCTACTATAACTCATTGTGAGTACTTTTGTCCAGGCACTTGTCACCTATACCTAAACGTCTGTTTGTCAGTGTCTCTAATTAACTTTGGAAATCTTTGAAGACAAACACTGTCATTCATTTCCATATCCCCAGAGCTTAGCCGGGGGCATAATACATTGGTGTTGATAAACACTTTCAGAATCACTGAGCTATTTAATAACCAAATAATGTCAACATTAGTCAAAATGAACAAACACAACCATTGAGTAAATGGTTCAAAATTTATTTCCCTGTTTTTTTCTTTTTGAGAATATTTTAATTGCTTTTCTCTTTCTTACGCATCTTCAATACGTTTCAATAAAAGTCCATTGAACATCTTCCCTGTGTCAGGCCCTGCAACCTGAAATCATCTTCCTATTAGGAATGATGCTTCTAGTTCCCAGAAGCCAGACACTTGAATCATAGACGTGGGAGATTTTATTTACCTCTAACATCCTAGTTTGAGTTGGATTCAGAGAGGTCAAGTTTTACAAAGACTGTATAAGCCACAATGTTAATGACTTTTTCAGAGTTCTCTAAATTCTGCTCACCTCCATATCTTGATAAGCCACATTTCTTTAACTATGGACACCAAAAGGAGCAGTTCTTGTTGTTTATCTTGTTTTTCCCTCTTATAAACCAAGTTCTCAGACACAACTGAACTATTTAAGTCAAGTTTAGCATCAAAATTTCACATATCTCAAATGTCTTAAAATTTGATTATCAGAGGCTTCTGCATGCCAAGAGATAGATAGAAAATATTATGTAAAAGAAAACAATTGAAAATAGTAAAATAATTCTGATTAATTTAATTTTATTTAAATTCAAATAGCCACCTTTAGCTAGTGCCTATCATACTGGATAAAGCAGCTATAGCATGAAAGCTCCTCCAAGGCAGCCTCAATGTCTTAGTTCATCTCTACATCTTGAGTACCAAGTAAGTTACTCATGCTACACAGGTGCTCATTAAGGCTGATTGAAACTTTGAGTCATGGCATTGGAGGGCATGGGAGTAAGAATTTTGGGCCTTGCTGGAGAAGAGGCAGTAAATCCAAGTGATTGATGTCTCTGTGGCAGAGAAGGCCCCCATATGGTGTTTCCTCTTCAACATAGTCATGGAAATAGTACAGGTCTTAGGGTTAGGAAACAGAAATTCAAGATGTTCACCTGCTATATACAAGCTGTGTGACCTCAGGCAAGACACATAGCCACCTCTGAGCTTCTTTGTTCTCACCTGTAAAATGGTGATATAAAAGAACGCAGCCTCTAACTCATTGGATTTTTCTAGGACTCAATTGAAGCCAAGAGTAGGAAAACCAAGCTGTAAATTGTGAAGTGGTCTGTAAGTACATGGTTTTGTTATTAGTTCCATAGATAAGACCTGTTGGCAGATAAATATTAAGAGTCGGTTATCAAACATCACATCATTTAGACAGCTCTGGCCCTAGAAATGTTGGCATTTGTTCCTTTCACTCCATGCTGTAAAAAAGAATAAATAAATCATAAATGATTAATTTAGACTTGCCTCCATGCCTCCCGTTAACAGCTCAAAGTCCCCACCACACAGCAGGCTCAGTGATGAACTGGTGGGGTAGAACCTTCAAGACGGCGGCTAACCCTTCCCCAAGTACAACCAGCTGTGAAAACAAATTTAGCTCCACCAACACTGCAAAGGAGCAAAGTTTTTTCGTAGGTTAGAGATATAATGTTCACCCCATTCAGAGGAATCCAAACCAAATGCCAACGGCTTGTGGGGGTAAGAGAATATTAAGCATAATAGACAGATTATCTGCTAGTTTACTGAAAGTGAAGGAAGAGACATTTGTCATAGTTTTGCTAGAAAATGAGACTTTATCAAAGGGAGAGAGGGTGAAAGGTCACTAGTTCTATTGGTGCGATTATTATCTTTGCATAGCTAGAGTGGCAAAAGAAATGATCCCAAACAGAGCAAAACAAAACAGACCTCAGCGAAGCACTTCAAGATGAGCCCCAAGAAGCCACCACGCCAGACCCACCGGCTGCATCTTAATTTATCTTCTCAGGGCTTGTTGACAAGAGTTGATTGGGTTCTCCAGCTATCCGAGCTGCAGCAGGTTTCCTCATGGCAAACCACTGGGTGGACATGAGGGATGGTTATTTTTAGGAAACAGTCATTATAATAACAATGATATTACCATTTTTTGAACACCTACTACACCCCTGAAACTGTATTTTCTACTTATTCTTGCAATTGATAATCCACAAAATGTGTTACTGTTACTGCTTTGCCATTGAAGCGACTGGGGCTTAAGCAAATTGGCCTGTACTAGCTGACTTCAGGGATAATTTGGGTTTTAGTATTAATAAATAGAGTAATGAACATCGCATCAAAAGCAGCTGCTTATATAAATACCTTTATTAGTGCTTCAAAAAATGTACACATAAGGGACTTGATAGGCAATGCCAATTGGTATTTCTGTCAACATTTTTGATCACATGCCTGTACAGTTTCTTTTCTTGAAGATCTCAAGAAACTCTTCTTCTGCTCAAGCTAGGCTTCTTTAGTGCTGGCTTCACTGCCGTATCAGCAGTCACAGCTGCCCCAGACAAAGAATCAGCCCACTGGTCTTCCTCTCTCCTCTGTCCTGAGAGTTCCACTCTTACCTGGTTACTTCGCTGGACCCCCAGCATCTGGATGCACCCTCTCTGTCTAACTCCTGCCATTTAACAAGTGTCTTGGATAATCTATCTATCTCTTGTTTTACCTCCCTCCAGAAACGTAGCTTCTTGAAGTTTCCCATTTCTTTAGATAAACAATGAGGCTTTTTCACATACCTCTCTCAGAACCAGGAACAAACCCAGGACTGCTAGTTTCCAAGACACTTTTCTTTACACTGAGATACTTCATATTTTAGAGAAAATAACTATGACAATAACACCAATGTTGTAACTTGAATTGAAACTTAAAAAAATAATTGCACTCACCATTTATTGAGTGTTTTCTATATGACAGGTAATTTCCCAAACCCTCACACATAGAATAAAACATTTAATCCTCAAAAAACATAATGTAATAGGGATCATGATCATTTTCACCTAACAGATGAGGAAACTGAGGCAGAGAGAGATCAAGAGATTTGTCTAGAACTGCATGGGTTCAAGTAATAAACCAAAGTCTGACTCCAAACTGGTATTCTTATGTGACCTTGAGTGGTAGGATGTTAAAAAGTATGTGGTCCTTGAAACCAGAGCCTTGACTCAGACTCATCTCTCCCACTCCCTGTGCAGCAGCTTTCCCGCCCCAAGCAAGTCATTCTACATCTTTACATGGTGATTCCGTGCATGAGCTCAGGAGGTGACCTATCTGAGTTGGCTCCACCACGTCTACTTACCAGCTATGAAAACTTGGACTATTGAAGTAACCATTCTGTGCTTCAGTTTCCTCATCTATAAAGCAGAGATAATAATGATATCTATTCCCATAGGTGATCAAATGTGTTAATACGTATAAAGTGTTTATAACGGTGCCTGGTCTAGAGTAAAGAGTTAACAAATAAGAGCTTATATTGTCATTATATTTCAGCTTCAGGCTCCTTATCTGTTAAACAAGAACATCTAATCTGCCTCATCAGAGCGTGGTGGGAACGAATCAGCTAATGATCACCCAACAGGATGCCTCATTATCCTTTTGCTTTAGTAGATGCTTTGGAAAAGAAGCTATTGAATTTCATAAGCAACTTTCAGAGAGAGTTTGGATGGGAACATTGTTCTAGGACCCAGGAGCTGTGTCTGCTTTGTTTTTTCTCTCTTTGGGTCATTTACTGACTTCGCTCACACGCAGTCTCTTCACAGAGGACAAAGACACAGACAACCTCTGAAGAGTTGGGGAAACAAGAGGGGTGGTAGAACCAGCAGAGACATGCGTCAGAAGACTCTGATACAAACCCTGCCTCCTACATCCAGCAGGCTGATCTTGAGCAGGTCACTCACACCCTCTGAACTTGATCCAATATCTGTAAAATGAGGGTAATGACACAAGTCTCACGAGCTATCATGTCATCTTAAATGTAACATATGTAAAGCATGCAAGAGAATTGTTTTCCTTCCAGCTTCACTTCGCCAAATCCTTGGGATCATGGTCAAATCTATGATTTCCCATTATTAAAGAGCCACAGGGCTAGACTTTTCCATTCAGAAAAGAGACGGAAAATATTCATTCTGTGACTACTTTAAGTATATTAGAATTGCAATATGGATTCAGTTTAAGTACAGTTCTATGCTTAGGTTAAGTATTGATACCCTTTAGGTAGAGTATAAATTTAAGTATTCAGTGTAAGCAAAGTTTAAGTACAGAGTACTGATTCAGTATAAGCATATGCATTCATTTTAAGTAGAAGCTAAAACACGGTGTGCAAGTTAAAATGCATGGATGAGCCCTGAAGGAAAAGGGTGATCAGAGGAGGGAGAGGTTTCATCCAGCTCTTGAATTATGAATTTTATTACTTATTTTTATTATTATTTTTACTATTTACTTTATTATGATTTTTAAATTTTATTATGATTTTTTTCATCATTCTCTTCCACCTCCACCTTGAAGACCGCCACTAGGCACTCACAGGATTCCAAGCTCTTGAAATATTTTAAACAAAGATATGTAGTAAAATATTCATGAGTGTCATTCTTTCTAACAACATTCAATAAGCACCTACCTATTCCAGACTCTGTGACAGCTGCTCAAGACACAGGCGCAGTCACCAAAGCCCTCACAGAGATTGGATAAACAGGCAATTTTCCTTGGGCTTAAAAGTAAGAAGATTCTTCATATGAGGACTTTGCTTGTGTCTAATGGGGGCACAAATAAAGCCACTGATAAGAGCCCCTGGAGTTGGAGGGAGGGTTGGGGAATTGGCGAGGAGAAGGCTGTGACAGTGTAAACCGCCACATTCCAGGTAGGAAGAAGGGTGCAAGAAGAGGTACAACGGAGAAGAAGTGCCAGGCATACAAAAGGCACAGGCAGTAGAGCTTTAGAATCAACCTCCTAGGTTCAGTGAATGGAACCCAAGCCACCAGATTTCTACTTTTCCTCCATTTTTGCATTTGATCTTTCCAGGTTAAAGTTTATTTCATGCACCACTTTGGAGAGGGCATAGGAGGCTGTAACAGGCACCCAGGCAGTGGAATGTGATGACAGAAGCATCTTATTGTCTTCAGCAGTTCATGCATCCCCCTGCAGAGCTATGTGGCTGGACAGCATCACCTCAACAATAGGCATCTCTGTTTCCTCATCCATAAAATGAGTGGGCTGAACAATATTCCAGACTCTGCCAGCCCTAATATTGTTTGATTCTGTAAATTCTCCAACACTAACTGGCCAGAGAGAAGATATCTTCTTTCCCGGCCTTCCTTGTCTCTTTACATTCCTGCATGTCCTTATCGTCCAACACCTGAACATGCACGTTGATGTTTTGCCCTGATAGATAAAGTAATGAGTTTCTGCTTCCAAATGCTTTCTGATATCTAAAAATTCTGGTGTAGGGAAAAATGTGTGTTTCAGCGGAAAATGAAGATGCATTGTCTACAGACAGCACGTCCTCACAAGATGTCTGATGTTGGCTTGTCCTAGTCTTCAAGCTCCTTCACAACTCTAAAAATTGCAAATAATCAATAGCAATGCAAACTAATTCTTGTCCATAGACATGCAAATTCAGTCCTGTCCTTAGAGGTCTACTCTACTTTCCTCCCTGACCTGGGAAAAAAACAGTTTTACCTCCATTTGCACCTTGATTCCAATATTCCTGGTCTAAAAATGTGTCTTTTCTTCAGATTCTGTTTTGAATTTAGGGCACACCATTAGCCAATTCCTAGCTCTGTGGTCCTCAGCTTTCTCATCATAAATTGGGAAGATCAGGTAGAGGGCAGGCCTAGATAGGTTGTAAATATAATGGCTCTCCAATCAAGAGGTGCCTGATTAGTAAATCAAAATACAACTTGCCCAGTTACGTTTGAATTTCAAATAAACAGCAAATTGTTTTCTTTAGTGTAACGTGTATTTGTTTGCTAGGGCTGCCATAACAGATACCATAGACTGGTGGCTTAAACAAAAGAAGTTTATTTCTCACAATTTTGGAAGCCAGAAACCCAAGATCAAGGTATTGACAGGGTTGGTTCTTTCTGAGGGCCTTCAGGGAATGATCTGTTGTAGGCCTCTCTCCTTGGCTTGTAGATGGCTGTCTTCCCTCTGTCTTTACATTGTCTTCCCTCTGTTGCTGTCTGTGTCCCAATTTCTCCTTTTATAAGGACACAAATTATATTGGATTAGGGCCACCCTAGTGGCCACATTTTAATTTAAGTATCCCTTTAAAGACCCTATCTCCAGCTACAGTCTCATTCTGAGGTCCTGGGGGTCACAACTCCACATATGAAGTTTTGGGGTCACATGATTCAGCCCATAACAGTAGACTTCAACAAAAATGAGTATGCCACTCTGCTTTGGATTGTGAATGGTCTTTGTGACCATCTAGGCAAACAGAGCTGAAAGGGATGTGTCCACGACACCAAATCCTAAGAAAGGAAGCCTGTTTGCCGTGATGACTCACAACCCAACATTCCTTAAACTGTAAGAGGGTCCTTCTGACTGCCTCCCCAGGCTCCTCATGTTGCCTACCCACTGTGCCAATTTCATCATGCCGTATACAGTTCTCTGAATGTAACAGCTCTACAATCAAGGGGTGCCCCATTTAGCAAATCAAAATATAACATACTCAGTTACATTTGACTTTCAGATAAACAACCAAATTTTTTTTTAGTATAAGTATGCCCCATGCAATATTTGAGACTACTTATATGAAAACAAACTATTTATTGTTAATCTGAAGTTCAAATTTAATCAGATGTCCTATCTTTTATCTGACAGTGCTATTCCAATCCCTCATTGATATACATTGCTATGTCTAGAATTCTCACCTGTCACCTCCATGCACTTTACATAGGTAAATTCTCATCACTTCTTGTTATGGACTAAATGTGCTCCCGCCAAAATTCATATGTTGAAGCCTTAACACCCAGTGTGGCTGCATTTGGAGACAGAGCCTCTAAGGAAGTGATTAAGGTTAAATGAGGTCATAAGAGTGGGGCCCTGATCAGATAGAATTAGTGTTCTTATAAGAAGAAACACCAGAGAGCTCTCTCTCTTCCTCTCTCTAGATGAGCACACAAGAAAGGGGTCATGTTGGTACATAGCAAGATGGCCTACAAGCCAACATGTTAAGAGAAGACACCTCAGAGCAAAACCTACCTTGCCAGCACCCTTGAGCTGAGACTTCCAAGACTCTAGAACTGTGAGAAAATAAATTTCTGTTGTTTGAGGCACTCAGTCTGTGATATTTTCCTATGGTATCGCTACCATACTGACACACGCCTTAAGATAGTTCACCAGAGACTAGTACACAGAGTATGACACAAAATTAAGTGCTCGTTACTTTATGAGTGACAGGTCTAGTTATTTTGGACCCTGCTGAGTGAAACAGGTATCCACCTTCTCTTCTTGGAGTGAGTCTGTGTTAACTTACCTCTGCTGGAACCTATCTATCTTAACACATCACACCATATTTCCACTGCCTGCTCCTTTGTCTGCCTACCACCAGGTTATCCTGGAAGATAGGAACTGTCTGTCAGGCATTCATTGTTATGCTTCTATCATAAAGCAAAGTCCTTCCCATACTGAATGCTCACAATTTCCAATGGGGCACCTCAAGAATAAAATTTGACATATAATGAAACATGATATTAACCAATGCACTTGGGACTTGGGTTTTTTTTAAGATTGGCACCTGAGCTAACATCTGTTGCTAATCTTTTTTTTTTTCTTCTTCTTCTTCTTCTTCTTCTTCTCCTTCTCCCCAAAGACCCCAGTACATAGCTGTATATTCTAGTTGTAGGTCCTTCTGGCTCTGCTATGTTGGACGCCACCTCAGTATGGCTTGATGAGCAGTGGTAGGTCCATGCCCAGGATCCGAACTGGTAAAATCCTGGGCCACTGAAGTGGAGTTTGCAAACTTAACAACTGGGCCACGGGCTGTCCCCAGGACTTGGGATTTTGTTAGTTCTGAGGGGACTGAAATCAGTTTCCAAATACCTCCTTCAACTTCCACAGTTCAAATCTTCTCTAACCACTCAGTTTAGAGGCAATCCATTTATCTGAGTTCACACGTCCGGGCACTGCAGGGATGAGATCAAATGTTTCCTGTCGGAGCTAGGTCTCAACAGCCCTTGGAGGGCTGTCAGTGACCCCTAGAGCCGCTGTGAAAGTGGACCAGCAGCCAGATGGCTTCACATTTCCACATTCCTTCAGTTTGTTTTCTTACTGTGGCAGATACCCAAGAGCATCCCAAATCCTCAAGAGAAATGGGATTTCAGGAAAATCCTTGTTACTTTTGCAAAGCAGGAGACATGAACTTGTGAGCCCAAGGAAGAAAGAGAAGATTTAAAACATATACCAAAGGTTTTTAAGGTATCTGTAACAATATCAGAAAGATACCAAAATGGATAGTGTTTTTTTTTTTCAACATTCAGTTCCACCTGGGGACAAAAGTGCCACACATACTCATCCCTGAAGATTAAGACAGGTCAGGGATCATGGAGTTGTGGCCACACAAACAGATTAGCCCATTTCCTGAGACATCGCTTATGTAGCAGCTGCCTCCTTGGAGGAAGAGCATGAATCACATTGTTCTTTTCTCTTCCATCTGATCCGACACCATGTAAACAAGCAGAGTTGAATGGGAAAGAAAACATTTCAGGCAAATGATTTCAGTACAGTTGGAGCTGCTTACCTTGTATAAGCCATCTGCTTGCTCCGTGACAAGGTCTCGCACTAGGAAGAAGCAGTCTTAGGAGTGAATAGGTTGGATAAATGAATGAGAAACAATTATTTAATACCAATGATATGACAGACATTGTAGTTGATTCTTCCCCACAAGCAATCTCATTTCACCCCAGCCCCTGGAAGGAAGTGATAATGGTCCTACTTTACATAAATTATAAGAAAAACATGCCCCAAATCATTTAATAAAGGGGCAAAGTTGGCACTTGAAGCCATGTCACTCTGACTCAAAATAATTAAGTTATTAACATAGTGAACATTTAATTGTAATTAGCTATTCAAATGATCGATAACTATTAATTGAAAGAGTGAATGAATTATGTTAGTCGATTTTATCTTATCTATTTTTGAATGAATGAAACTGAGATACAAAGAAATTGAGAAATTTACATATTTTCACAAGTCTCAAAAGATAGAGCTATGATCTTTTCTCTCTTGTGAAGCAATTGAAGGATAAGAGAAGTGAAGTTTTAAGATATAAACTAACATAATGAGGATGAGATGTCAGAATATTACACTGCATACTCATTTTGGATAAGTTGGTTTTGGATGAAAAAAATCTTTCTTAAAGTATTTATAAACAACTCTTTCAAGAAACCACAGACCACTCTGGTGTCAACAGGCAGTTTATTGACAAAAAGGTAAAAAATAGAGACCAAGATGCTGAGAAAGATACTGTTAAATAAATGGCCACCCAAAATGAATGGAGTGTTTGATTTGGATAAAATAGCGATGATAAAGTTTGCAAAACTGCAATAATAAGGCATATATTTATGTGTGTAATCTTTCTTCAGTGTACTTTATGTAAAATTTCTCAATTTAGGGGAAAACTTGGAGAGTGTAGCTCAGCAGTAAAGACCCTGAGCTCCAGGGTAGGGCTGCCTGAGTTTATATCCCAACCTATACATGTGTAGACCTTGAAAAACGCACCCACCTCTCTGAGCTCCAGGAAATGGGGATAATAATTACACCTACTTCATTTAGTCTTATGATGATTTAATGAGATAATCCTTCTAAAGCACACAGCCAATACCCAATGTATAATATACTTAGAATAAATAGAATGAAATTATATTTATACTATGACATAAAATGATCTTATTTCACTTTACTAATATCATCAGAATTGTGGTTAGACAACTTCTGATATTGAAATTAGGATTATATTATCATTCCTTCTTTGATCTATTTTCCCTAGTAATGACCTAGGACTTACTTTGCCTATAACATCATTATTAATCAAAGTAATCAGAAAATCAATAAATAGCCAATCATATAGACATAAATCGTAGTTCCTTTTTGAGGAAGATTAGCCCTGTGCTAACTACTGCCAATCCTCCTCTTTTCGCTGAGGAAGTCTGGCCCTGAGCTAACATCCATGCCCACCTTCCTCTACTTTATACGTGGGATGCCTACCACAGCATGGCTTGCCAAGCGGTGCATGTCTGCACCCAGGATCTGAACCGGCGAACCCCGGGCCTCCAAGAAGCAGAATGTGCGAACTTAACTGCTGCGCCACCTGGCTGGCCCCTCAATCATAGTTCTAAATCAGTACTATGACATTTGTAGAGGGAGATCAGCTAATACTACCAGCACTCGAACAAGGGAGTATTATGGGAAAAGCATTGAATTAAGAACTAGCACAATTTTGGTCAAATCTTCACTCAAGTTACATTGCCTCTCTGAGTCTTAGATTCCTCAGCTGGACACAAGTGTCTTGGACAAAATTACATGTACGGTGGCTTCTGTTTCTCAAATGGAAGTTATTACCATTTTAATGTTGCTTTAGTAATATCATACAAGTATTAGTAACAATTATTATTATAAATAATTTGAGGTCTACTCTTTCCTGAATCACTGCGTCAGTCATTAAACCCAATTACCTCATCATGTAAATTCACATGGATTATAACCCTGAAAGGTATGTACCAGAACAGCTTTGAAGAAACCAGTGTGTCACCTCATGCATTCATAAAATAATCAAAAATGTTGGAGCCATATGGTAAAAGGTCCAAGGTTCGCTGCCTCCTTTCCCCAATCTCTCCTTTGACTTCCATTTCTATTCCACATTTGCAGTATTTATTTACCTTAAGCTTAGACAAGACTCTGCAGTCCCCGAAGGGGATGTGCAGAGATTCCATTCTGAAGAGGGACTTGGGAGAAAACCATATTTCAAGCCCATTGGCATTTGGAAGACGGTCAAACTATCGGTTGGGAAGTTACTTGCAAAGAGTATAAACAGAGAGCTAGAGGGTGGCCGGGCATTTGCCTTCCCATCTGACTTGAAGCTCTCAGCACCTCCAGCTCACCATCTGCAAGATAGATCATCAGAATGTAACAGACCATTTATTCTGATGACCTTGTTTTTCTGATGTAGAAATTGAGGCCCTGAAAGTCAAGCAATGTGCCCAAGGTGACGGAATGAGTCAGCATTGTTCCCAATCAGAGACCACGCTCTCGGTGAGCCCTTTCGTTTTTTTAAGTCAAGCATGGGTTTGTGACAAGGAAGATGTGTAAATAACAGCGCACTATTCAGTCGCTTTGCTGTGCTTCCGCCACACAATGAATTTCTTTTGCTGGAATGGAGAGATTATGGGCTTCCCTTTCAAGTAGACCTTAACTGAATTCTTATTTTTTATTCAATAGCCATGTGTTTCTTTAGCCCGTGGATTACCCTTTGTCTCCTTCTTTGTAAAACAAGAATAATAATATATACTTCATAGAATTGTCGCTGCACTAAAGTGAAACGTGATAACATATGTTAAGAGTAGAGCACAATGCCTGACACATAGTGGGGACTCTAAAAAGTCCTTCTCTTTGCCTATGACTCCACTGAGGCTGTGATAATCACACTTCAGTCCCCAACAGTCAGACATTGCTCGTACAACACCCAGAGATATTTCATGCTACTGCTGCCTTTCAAATATTTCTTTGTTCAGTCACATTGTAGAAGGATTCCTATTAAAAAGGCTTTGCCAGGGAATGAAACAGAAATTTGCAGTAATAATCATTATGAGACTTCCAGCTAAAGGGAATATGTAGAATCCACACATTCCCACAAACACACTAAACATATACTTTTACTTCCATCCTTCTCTCTCAACCCACTCCTCCTCCTCAAAAAAACAAAACAAAGACTCTAAAAGGACAGGTAAATTATTTTTAAAGCCATAAATCCATAAGGACAAAGAGAAAAGAATAGTGAAACAATTCTGGAAGCTGGAAAGCAGATGCCTGAGTTGTAGTAACTAACGTAGCAGATCCACAAAAATAGATGCTGAAGCTGGCAGTGAAGAAAACCAAGAGGCAACTTGATTTCCACCATAGAACTCCCGAGATGATCAGAAATTAGCAGTATCACAAACCTTTGAGGATAGGAGAGAAGGTGGAGGAAAACGCCAGAGGAACACTTGAAACACCGTTGGAAGTGGTCAGATCAGTAGATTCGTTTTCCTTGTTCACATGACATTCTGCTCATCCAGGATAAAAAGGAGGGTTTATTCCCTAAAGAAGGTAAAACAAAAGGTCTCTGGACAGACAGACACCAAGCACAGTTGTCCAGGAAGATGGGAGTGCCATAGTGCAAAGAGGGAAGATAAGCGAAAGTTTACATACTCAGCATTGAGACACGGAGACCTCCCTCCTTCTCCCTACACTGAGCTGACCGAGTGCTGGCAGTCTGACTTATGTCCCTGAGATCAGAAGAGTCCTCTCTAGAGAACTGGATTAGTCCAAGAGAAAAGCCCCAAAAGTACTGGCTTCAGGGGTTCCCCAATGAGAACAGCCAGCTGGGTCCCCCTACAGTGAAAAAGCCAACCGACACGCATGGAACCTCTAATCAGATATCAATGCCCATTCTTATCATTTAGCAATCAGCCAAGGTCACCTGACATTGAAAAAGAGCACCCAATGTGAAAGTCGGAGACTAAAAGGAGAGAGAAAAAATAAATTAGAAAAAAGAGAAATTACACAAAAAGGAGAAAATTTTAAAAAATGCTATTATTGTTATCTTCCAAGGGATAAAAGAATGTATGTAATTTACAAAACAAGAACAGGAAACTATGAAACAGGAACTCTCAAAGAGCAACAAAAAACCTCTTAGAATTGTGAGAAATATGAAAGAACATAGAGAAATATGAGATAATATGAGAAAAGAAATGAAAAAAACAACAGAAGATTTTGAAGATAATATTCAGTAAATCTCATAAGAAGTAGAGCTGAATAATTGAGATGGAAAATGTATGAGACAAAAAAAGTTGTGACATGTCCAAGAGATTCAATATGCAGTATTAGGAATTTCAGTCAGAAAGAGTAGAAAATTTGGAGAGAAAGAATTCACCAAAGAAAGAATTACTCAATTTCCCCGATCAAAAGCAAACGAGTTTCTGTTTCAAAGGGATTAGCATAGTGCATAAAAAGAAACCCACATTAAGACTCCCCATCAAGAAGTTCCAGAATATTGGAGAAAAAAGAAGATTGACAAGCTCTGAGACAAGGGGCCAGATACTGCAGAAGAAGGGATAAATTTTACATACAGCATCCAGAATCAATATAATACTGCGCTTCTCAACAGCAACACAGGAAGCTAGAAGGCAATGGAGAAAAGCATTAAAAGTTCTGGGGGAAAATGATTTGCCCCCTAACACTCCTATGCACAGACGACCTGTCAATTTCATATGAAGATACAGTAAAGATATTTTCAGACAGGCAAGGTCTTAAAGTTTCCAATCATATATTCTTCCTCAGAAATCACCTGGCAGATTTGATTGGCATTCTCTCAAAAAGGGTATAAACCAGGAAAGAGGAAACAGTGGGATACAGGATCCAAATAGGCAACCAACACACAAAGGAGGCAAAATCCTCCCCTGGGAGAAAGGAGATAATGGATCCCAAGCAGCAGACCCAGAGAGGGAGCCGTCCAGGAAGGGGCAGGTGAGAAGGGATTACTCTAAAGTGACATTTTAAAAATGCCTAAAGTATTAGTGTGTGTTCAAAGCAGACTTCCAAAACTGGGGAAGAGTTCAGAGTTGAATTAATAATTATATAGAAAATAAACAAATGAAACAAAAAGAAAAATCATTGACTTCTTGGGTAAATATTTGCAGAAAAGTAAAGACAATCACGTATTATATGAGCCAACTAAGAATAGCATATACGTAGTAATAAGAATGTAATATCGAATACGGACTCAACAAAATTGCTAGATAAGTATATGGAGAAGCTGGAGCAATAGCAACTACGCAGGAGAGTAAGGGAGAGAAAGAGGGGGAGAATGGTAGGAGTGGTGGATAAAACAAAGCAAAATCTCTTCTTCCATATCAGGAAGTCAATGTGTGATGTCTGAGAGAAAGATCTAGAAGTTAATCATGTCATTTGAAAATATAGATGCCAATAGCAAAGAATTAGCTGAAAGAAATGAGAAGCAGTTGCCTCCAGGAAGAAGATAGTGTCTAGGGTGGGGCAGGACTGGTCTTTTTCTTAAGTTTTGTATAGCTATTTGATCCTCTTCAAACATATACATGTTTACTTTTGATAAAAGTAAAAACTAAATTAAAAACTAGTGTTTTCTGAGCTTACTCTTCAAGACTTTTACCATCTCTTTATTGTAATCCACTAGTTATCTTTTTTTAATTGCCTCACTTCTCTTCTTTAACCAAGAACAAACAATAATATCCACGTAATCACTGTTTGATGCACTGTTTCATCTGTTTCTTCCAACACATATTAATTTTAAATCCTCAATACTAAAATTAAGAAAAGTTTGGCTATGCGACGCCTAGAATCGTCTTATTTTGGTTGTCCATCTGTCTATGCCACATTGAAAGCGCTTCCGTAGAATGGTTCATGAAAGGCAAGTCACTGCTCTCAATTCTCCACTAGAGGGAAATGTTGGTCTTTTTACTAAGTACTCAGTCAACGGAGAACAGCTTCTTCAGGCAATGGGATAGGAATTATAAAGCCCCGGGCAAGCGTCACTTTTCCCGTCCTGGAGTGTAAGTTACCGGAGTTTGAGGGGACCTTGGTGTCCATCTAGGTCAAGTCTCTGACCTTTCCCTTCCTACGCTTAAAAAACAGAGGCTCAGGGATGAGCAATGCTTTCTTAGGTCATGGGAGAAGGACCTGAGAAAGTCAGTGGTAAAGCCAAAGTTGCCTTATTAACCTAAACCGGGCAAATTGGGAATTAAACAAGAGAGTAACTCAAAAGAAGTTGCTTTTTAGTGCAAAAGCAAAATTGAGTTGTTTTTAGGCAACAGTAAAAATTAACAGTCATGGAATATGTGCTATGTGCCAGGCATATATCGAATGTTTACCATGTGCTGGAACTTTACCTTTTTTCTTAATTCTTTATTCTTATCCTGATCAGTGTCCTGTGAGGTAGAAACAATCATTATCCCCTTTCTATAGATAAGGAAACTAAAGCACAGAGAGGTTAAGTTACCTGCCCCAAATCACACAGGAAGTAATTAGCAGAGCAGGAGTTCTTGATTGTAACCATCATGCTTACTGACTATCCACGGAAGACGTGGAGTTGATCTGTTAGTGTGGAACAAGCTACCTATCCTCTCTGGGGAAGTGGGCTCGCATCACTTTTTGCTTCTATGAGATGATTTGTCCCACTGACCCCAGAGATCCTTCAAGCTTCCAGCCTCGTAGGCAGAGCTGCTTCAGGATGTGATTTCCTTCTGTTCTCAATGCCTAGCACTGGGCCTAGCTCCGAGGACCGGCTCATTAAATGTTAGATGAGTGAATAAACAGGATCCTAATTACTTCACAAACAAATCAGTTGTGGAGAAAACATATTCATGTCACCTCTCATTATTCATATGGTTTATGAAAATTCCACAAAAGCTATCATTGTCCACTTGGTCTCTCTTAAGACTGTGGAGTTGATCCAACCAAACATCTAATTCTTCCTTACAACACCCCTGCCCTCCCCCCGTTTGTAATGCTGTTTTTCAGTCCATAAAACACAATCATGTCACCGTGGCCATGGGCAGGCTCCTAAGCCCGCTGCATTGTATCATTTCATGAGCTGACATGTCACCGCTTTATGAAACACCTGGAGTCTGTATCGTTTATTGCTCTGGGCCCGGCCAAGTCCTCATCCTCCCTGTTCTCAGAACTTCGAGCTGGTTTAACTCATCATTCCTCACAACACTGGGACTGCGGGAAGGGGCGGGCTCCGGTGCAAAGATGGAAACCATGTACAAAGAGGAGGGTTTCCTAATGTCATGGAACTTACAGTGAGGGAAACTTCCTCCCAAAGACTGCGTGTCTCTGCACAGAGGGAAAGCACGCTCCACGAAGAATCCTTTCAGATTCTGTAACTCCCTGCTGGAAGATTGGAAGTCATTCAATGCAATTCTATAAGTTTGGTGACTCAAAATACCTCTGTCTTTCCCCCTCTAGCGCATCTTCCACATATACTTTTCTAACATTGACTTTATTTTGGTTTACAGTTCTGTGAATTGGAACACACGGATAGATTCTTGCAACCACCGCCATCACCAGGAGATAGAACAGTTCACTCCCCAAAACTGATATTTTTTATAGTCAGAGCCTCTCCTCTTCCCCAGCTCCTGGCAAACACCGATGTGTTCTCCATCACTATAATGGTGTCCTTTTGAGACCATCATATAATGTAATCATAGAGTGCGTAAACTTTGAGACTGGCTTCTTTCACTCAGCCGTAATGCTTTCGAGATTCATTCAAGTTGTATTGTGTATCTACAATTCACTCATTTTTATTGCTGAAAACTCTTCAGTTATATGGATGTACCACAGTTTGTTTATCCATTCACCCACTGAAAGATATTTGAATTGTTTTCAGTTTGGGGCAATTATAAATAGAGCTGCTATAAACATTTATATGCCTGTTTTTTTGTGTGAACATAAGGTTTCATGACCCTAGGATAAATGCCTAGAAATAGGATTGCTGTGTCATAGGATATGTGTATTTTTAACTTTCTAACAAAGTGCTAAAATGTCTTCCAGAGTAGCTGTACCATATTGCATTCCCACCAGCAATGCGTGCAAATTTCCTTTGCTCTGCGTCCTCTCCACAGCTTTGTATTATCAATATTTTCTTAGGCATTCTAATACTTGTGCACTGTAATTTCAGGCTAGTGTTAATTCATATTCCCCTAATGGCTTATGATATTGCCCGTCTTTTAATGTACTTATCTGTCTTCTGTATACTCCCTTTGGTTAAGCGTCTATGCAGATATTTTGCCCATTTTTTAAATGGGCTTTTGTTTTCTCACTGTTGAGTTTTGACGATCGTTATATATTCTATACCCAAGTCATTTGTTAGATATGTGATTTTTTACGTATTTTCTCCTAGTCTGTGACTTGTCTTATCATTCTCATAACACTATGTTTCAAAGAGTAATTTGATAAACTTTTTGATAAAGCCCAATTTATCATTTTTAAAGAATTTTATGGATTGTGCTTTGGCTTAATATTTAATAACTTCTTGCTTAACCCTAGGTCACAAAGGCTTTCAAAAAGTTTTATTGTTTAATATTTTGCATTTAGATCTGTGATCTGTTCTGAGTTGACATTTGCGTAAAGTGTGAGATTTAGGTTAAGTTTCATTATTTTGCATATGAATGTTTAACTGTTTCCAAAACAATTTATTGAAAAGACTATCATTTCTCTATTGAGTTGCCTTTCAATCTTTGTCAAAAATCAATTGTCTACATAGTTTTGGGTCTATTTATAGATTCTTTCTGTTCCATTGACTTATGTGTCTATCCTTTCAAGATCACAATGCCATGATTAGTGTAACTTTTTTTTTTTTTTTTGAGGAAGATTAGCCCTGAGCTAACTGCCGCCAATCTTCCTCTTTTCGCTGAGGAAGTCTGGCCCTGAGCTAATATCTATGCCCATCTTCCTCCACTTTATATGTGGGACGCCTACCACAGCATGGCTTGCCAAACACTGGCATGTCCAGACCCGGGCCGCTGAAGCGGAACGTGCCCACTTAACCGCTGCACCACCAGGCCGGCCCCTAGTGTAGCTTTATAGTAAATCTTAAAGTCAGGCAGTGTGAGTGCTCCAACTTTATTCTACTCTTTTGACAATTCTAGTTCATTTGCCTTTCTATAACAATTCTTGAAACATTCAATATGATGTTAGCTCTAGGTTTTTTGTAGATGTTCTTTATAGACAACGAAATTCTCTTCTATTTTTAATTAACTGAGGAATTTTATTATGAATGATGGTGTGTTTTGGTAAACTTCTTTCTGCATCTTTTGATATGGTCATTTTTTTTTTTTTTTTTGCTTCTTTAGGCTGTTAATACAATAGATTACATTGATTTGGAAATACTGAATCAGCTTTGCATTTCCTGGCAAAATCCCACTTGATTGTTTTATTATTGTATTTATTGTATTATTATTATTTAGTACTAGATTTGATTTGCTAGTATTTAGTTGATTTTTGTTTCTAGGTATATGAGGGATTTGGTTTGTAGTTTCCTTTTTTGTACTGTCTTTGTCTGGTTTTGGCATCAGAGTAATACCAGCCTTATAAAATAAGAAGTGTTCACTCCTCTTCTATTTCATAGAAGAGATCGTCTAGAATTGATATGTTTTCTTCCTTATGTATTTGGTAGAATTCTCTAGTGCATCTATCTGGGTCTGGATTTTTCTTTTTTGGAGATTTTTAAACTATAAATTCAATTATTAACCACAACACCAAGTTATCTAGTTTTGGTGGTTGTGATTTCAGAGGAATTGGTCAATTTTATCTGTTATAGAATTTATGTTCATAGAGTTAGTCACAGAATTTTTAGTTTTTCTCTTAATGTTTGGGAGCTCTGTAATGGTAGCTCAGTTTTCATCTTTGATTAGTAAATTTTGTCATCTCTCTGTTTTTCCTTTTTCAGTCTTGATAGATATGTAGCAACTCTACTGATCTTTAAAAAGAAATCCAGCTTTTTGTTTGATTTCATCTACTGTTAGTCTGTTTAAAATTTCATTGACTTCTGCCCTTTGTTATTTTCTTTCTTCTATTTGTTCAGCTGCATTTTGCTTTTCTTTTTCTAACTTCTTAAGATGGGAACTCAGATTATTGATTTGAGATCTTTCTTCTTTCTGATATAAATATTTAATGTTACGAATTTTTCTCTGAGAACTGCTTTAACTGCATCCCACAAATTTTGATATATTGTATTTTCATCTTTGCTCAATTCAAAATAGTCTTAATTACCTTGAGACTTCTTTGACCATGAATTATTTAGAAGCAAGTTGCTTAATTTTCAAATGTTTAGAGACTTTCCTGTAATCTTTGCTATTGATTTCTACTTTAATCTATTATAGTTAGTTAATCTTTTAGATTAACCTAGTTAATCTAAAAGAACAAATTTTGTATGATTTCAAGTATTTTGAATTTTTCACTGTGTTTTGTACCCCAGGATATGCTCTATCTTGGAGAATATTCTGAATCCACTTGAGAAGAATGTATATTCTTTTGTTGTTGATTAGAGAGTTCTATAAAAGTAAAAGTGGAAAAAAAATCTGGTAGATTGATGCTGTTATTTCATTCTTCTATATTCTTATTGACTTTCTGTCCACTAATTCTATTGATTAATGAGAGCAGAGGTTGAATTACTGAGAACAAATTATATATCTAAATATAATTGTGAATCTGTATACTTCTCCTTTCAGTTTTGTAAAATTTTTTTACATATTTTGAAGCTTTATTGTGAGGACTTATTTTACACATTTAAGATTTTTATGCCTTTCTTGTGAATTGGCTTTATTATCATTATATAATGTCTCACTTTATCCCTGGTAATGTTCTTTGCCTTGAAGTTTATTTTGCCTGATATTAATACAGCTAGATATTAGCTCTAGCTTTCTTTTTGATTGATGTCTGCATGGTATACGTTTTCCCATCCTTCCACTTTAGTCTTAGTTTTACCATTATATTTAAAGATAGTTTCGTGTAGACAGAATATAGTTGCTGTGTTCTGAAAATATTTCTTTCTGTGTTTTTTTTGACTGAGGAAGATTAGCCCTGAGCTAACATCTATTGCCAATCTTCCTCTATTTTGTAAGTGGGTTGCCACCACAACATGTCTACTGATAAGTGGTCTAGGTCCATGTGGGAACAGAATCTGGGCTGCCAAATTGGAGCATGCTGAACTTACCTACTAGGCTAGCCCCTAAAAATGTTTCTTTATTGATTATTTTAGAGTAGGTCTGCTGGCAACAAATTCTCTTACTTCTCTTTCATCTGAGGATGACTTGCCTTGGTCATTATTTCTGCAAAAAATTTTCACTTAATAGAGAATTCTGGGTTGACTATTCTTTTCTTGCAGCCCTTTAAAAATGTCTCACTTCCTCCTGGCCTCTGTGCTTTCTGGTGAGAAATTTATAGCCATTGAAATGGCTGTTTTCCTAAGTAATGCATTATTTTTCTCTGTCTTCAAGATTTTTTTCTGTTTTTAGTTTCCAGCAGTTTGATTGTGATATGTCTGTGTGTGGATTTTCCTGGGGTTTTTTTGTGTGTTTACTTCCTGTTTAGGATTTGTTCAGCTTTTGAATCTATAAGTTTATGGTTTTTGCCAAATTCAGGAGATTTTTCTACCATTATTTCCTCAAATATTTCTTCTGCACACTATTTCTCATCTCTTTTTGACAGTTTCGTTAAATAAATGTTAGATATTTTGGTATTGTACTACAAGTCTATGATAATCTGTTTTTTTTTTTATCTTTCTTCTCTGTGTTCTTCAGATTGAATAATTTCTATTGATCTCTTTCAAGTTTACTGACTCTTTCCTCTAACATCTCCATTCTGCTATTGAGCCTATTCTAAACTTTTACTTTGGTTAATGTGTTTTTCTGTTTCAAATTTCTATTTAGTTCTTCTTTATATCTTTTATTTCGTTGCTGAGACGTTGTACCTTCCCACTTGTTTCAAGAGTGTTCACCTTACTTTGTTGAAGCATTTTCAAAATAGCTGCTTTGACGTCTGTTAGATAATTTCAACATCTACTTTAGCATCTGTTGATTGTCTGTTCCTCTGTGAATTAATATTTTTCTGCTTCTTCATATATTGAGTAATTTTTGGATTGTATTCTGGATATTTTGAATATTGTGTTATGAGATACTGGATCTTATTTAAATCATATGGAAATTTTTAATATTTTTGTTTTATCATATCCATGCATGCACAGCTTGGGCTATGCCTAGGAATTCACAAACAAGTTTTCAGATCATTTTGAGGAACTCCTCCCTCTCTGAAATCTTCTCAGAACTTGCTCATTTCCTAGAACTATCCTTTTCAATCTTCTAACCAGAAAGCTGAGGCTTTGTTTACTCCATTCTCCCCTAGTCCTCTTGTGGCAACGCACATGTCTAGGGTCAAGCTGTGGAAGACGGAAAGAGAAAACAAGTGACTGAGGTATTCTCCCCTCTCTTGGAAGCACAGCTTCTTTGATCAAAAAGGAAGTTTCCACTTCATCAGAATTTTAAGTGTTTGTGGGTAACTGCAGGCTGAGGTATGAGACAATTGATTTTTTTTTTTTTTTAATGAGATGTTTATTCCATTCTCTCTGGTCATTAGGAAATTACTTCCCACTACTTGAGCCAGAACCTAGAGTGCTTCTCCTGGAGTTCTCTCTGTCGCACCAGTTTCCACTTCTAGCTTCTGGGCTATGTTGCATCCAGACTAGAAGATACTAGAGTAAAAAAGAATGAAAAACTCACTGATAATTCAGTGGTACTTTGAATTCTGATCTTCCTCCTCAACCCTGCTGCTACTATTTATTTCTTAGAGTTTGCAAAAAAAGCTTCTCCATACATTCTGTCCAGGTTTTATAGCTGCATTCCCTGGGATATCAAGTGTGGAGTGCGCTTACTCCATTTTATCCATATCTGAAGTTCCTGCATTGTTTTAATTTTTTTCTAATACTTGTCTTAAGCCCTTCCAAAATTTCCTTCTATGTTTAGCCCTTGCTTATTTCTCCAGCCCCTATTCTTACCAAATTCCAGTCACATCAAACTGGTTATTGTTTCCCACATTATTGTTGCCTTTCACAAATCCAGAGACACATAGAATAAAATGTTAATGGGACTTCCCAAAATTTGAAACACAGAGGAAATGTGATTCCATCAGTTTTTGATGCCCTTCCTCCCTCATCTATATTTGTCTGGTTAACTCCTTAGACTTTAAGATTCAGTTCAAGTGCTGGCTTGAGGTTGAATTAGGTGTTCATCTTCTATTTACATTTCCAATATTTTGCACTGACTGCTGAAGAATGCTTATCTGACAAGCTGTGACTTTTTTAAAGGGCTGTGTCTTTTTCATCTGTGTGTCTTCGATGCCTAGAAGAAAGTGTATGTTTTATAAATGTTATTTGAATGAAAGAAGGAAGAAAGAAAGGAATAAATTTATTGAGTAGTCATTTTATAAATATTTTTCTTATATAATGTGCACAAGTTTAAAAGAACATAATTGTATTAGACATGTTTTTCAAGTGACTGTCCTTCACATTTCCTGTCCATAAACCTTGTTAAAGGTGAATTGCCCTAACCCACAGGCTCTGCTGTCACAGACAATTGGATCACGATGGGCATTTGCTCAAGTTCAGCTTACCCAAAGACTGACTAACATCTTATGGCTGGAAAGAAAAATAAGAACTAAGCCAATCATCATAAGCTTTCAGGAATTTTGGAATTAGAAAACGGAGAGAATGTAGCCAGCTGGAGCTAGAAGACTATATACAGTTGGGACCAGGGTGACAAGAGTTTTGTCCACCTGATACAAACAAAAGAAAAATTAGTTAGTAGGGAGGAGACACTGAATACAAATAGAGAAATAAGATGCTTTGGGACCTTGGGAGAGAGGTCATGATGAGACACAGACAGAGAGGGGCTTTCCTACCTGCTTTTCATTTCCAATAACTGACCATACATACAAAAATTCTTAAACTGAGATTCTCTTGGGACCTATAGTATACTTTTTACAATTAGCTTTCTTTAACTTCCTTGAGTGGATCTCTATTGCTGTCAATCTCCTGGTCAAAGCAAATATTGATAGCTCCTAATATAACAACCATTAGCTTCCCTTCCACTTTTCTAACAAAACCTAGATTTTGTTAAGATATTTTAGCCTCCTCCATGTAGCCATGCCCTTCAAGGAAGGTCAGTAGTATCACTAGCTCCCAGGGATGAATCTTATTTGGTTTAGGCAAACTTTGTAGATCTCTCCCTTTGCCAGTGATTGAATTATATGCAGGGGTAGAGGGTACAATTCTGGCCAATAAGATATGAGAGGTAGTCAATTGGGGGACTTCTTGGAAAAGGTTTTCTTTACAACTAAAAGGAGACAACTGAGATATAGCAATTTCCCTTCTTCTACTAGACGTTGTTTCTCCATGTGGTACTTAGAAATGTGACAGTCATCTTAAGATCATGACAGGAGCTAGAAGAACACACTGAGAGTGTCAAAATGGAAAAGTGAAAGGAAGTTATATTATTGATACTCTTAATACTGTTTGCCAGCTTAATTTTACCAAATTGGAGCTGCCCTACATCTTACTGCCTGTACATTATTTAAGTCAACTAAAGAGAAGATTCCTGGTACTTTCAGACAAAACATCCTAATTAAAACGCTTGTCAACAGAGCATTATACAGCTAAAAATGATTGACACAAACAGTATGGTGATTTTTCTAATTTGTCTAAGCCTAACAAAGACTCAAACCCAAATCTGTCTAGCTCAATCCAGGAAAGGGATGTTAAGCACCTCTTATTTATGGTGATTTATGTATTTTAGTGTGTTGACATTTATTCTTCCATAATCACACAGATCCTTCATTAAAAAATAATAATAATGCCTGTCTTTAGTAGCTGATTAGTCAAGGGTAAATTCCAAACTCTCTAGCATGGCATTGGACCCCACTAAGAAGATTGTCCTATTTCTCGTGATTCTCAACTCTTCCTACTTCTTCCCAACCACCTAGTAGCAGATAATATTGATGCTCCAAGCAAATGTCCTTGCATCTTTTGTATCTATTTCCATGTTTCTTCCTATTCCACCTCCAACCAATAATCAGCCGGTGTGAGAGAGTGACAGTCAAGATTCTAAGTCTCATATTGGGGCAAATCTGAGAGGTAACCTCCACTCCAGAATTTCCCTTCAGGATAAGACTACACTAAGTGGGATTTTTACCAAAGATTTCATCTTTACTTGGCTTTCTTTCCTTTCTTGTTTTGTTTCTCCTTTGAAAAGAATCACTTAAACACAATTACTCACGTCAGAGTCTGTTTCTAGATGACATATGGACATATCCTATGTTTTAGTCATTCTGGGCTAATCACTATTGCTCAGGCATTTTTGTACCTTCTTGCCCTTGCTAATGCTGTTTCCTCTAACTAGGAAGACTTTCCCTCAGCTCTGTGTAGCCATACTCTTTAATTACAAAGTATTTAAGAATGCAACCTTTGAAGCTGGGCAGTCTCGGGTTCAAATCATAGTTCCTCCACTTAAAATCTGTATGGCCTTGGGCAACTTACCTAAACTCTCTGTGCCTTACTTTCTGCATATGTAAAACATGGATACTACCTCTCAGTGTTATTGTACGATTAAATGAGATAGAGAATATGAATATAAAATGCTCACCAAAATATAGCTCTTCCACATCACTCTTCCTCATCCTTTTTTCTAAATCATTCTCATCATCCCATGTTATTAATAATATTATTATCAATATTATTATTTAAATTCTCTGCCCAATTTTGACCTCCTCTCTGATGTCTTCTTTTCTTTTATTTTAAAGACTGTCAGCTGAGCTAACAACTCTTGCCAATCTTCTTTTGTCTTTTTGCTTTTCTTCTTACTCTCCCAAAAGCCCTCAGTACACAGTTGTGTATTCTAATTGTGAGTGCCTCTGGTTGTGCTATGTGGGATGCTGCCTCAACATGGCTTGAGGAGCAGTGCCACGTCCGCGCCCAGGATCTGAACCGGTGAAACCCTTGGCCACCGAAGCAGAGCGTGCGAACTTAACCACTTGGCCACGGGGCCGGCCCCTCTGATGTCTTCTTTATTTGCTTCTACCCAAGCTAAGACAATTACTGACTATGCTTTATAATTTAGTCCATAATCCTAGTAAATACTGCATACATACACTTACTAATTTATTCAACAAAATTCACCACTAAGACTGCAAACCTACCTTATCATTATTGATGTATCCTGTTTTTTTCTGCTATTACTACAGATCAACTTCTTTTTAAGCTCACACTCTCCACCGTATTGACTATGCAAAGATTTTGTACTTGAAAATTTCCTTTTTCTTTTCTTGAACATGTTTCTTGCTCTTTACCAGCTAAATTTCATCAGCCGATTCACATGATCTGTTATAACCATCTTAAAATGTAACCCTCCTTTGATGCATGTTCTCCTGTGGCTCTGACTCCATTTGTCTATTCCTCACCAGAGCAGAACTCTTTGAAATTTTGGCTC